>NC_079453.1:8892252-9074752 GCF_903798145.1 Danio aesculapii
AACAACGTCAAATTAACCCATAGAATTCTATTTGTTTTGGTAATTTAATGCAAATATGATATAATACATACATATAGAGCAAACATATACACACAAATAAAGACATACATTTTCATATTAAAAAAATCTAAATATGAACAATTTCATGTACTTACGATGCTTATACTGAGGGTCCATTATAGTTTTTATTAATAATTTAGAATTTTGAAATATATATTTTCTCTTCAATTTAACTGAAATGTTTTAGTATTTTTGTTCTGTTTTAAATTTGTAAAAAATGTACTTTATTTTAAGCTTGGTTTCAGTTTTAATGAATTATAAGAACTCAATAGACTCACCTTGTTGCCCTTTGCAAACTGACTGAACCAGGACCCAGGCTTCTCCTTTGTCCAAGAGTTCGTCTTTACCTTTTATAGAACAAATAAATAAGATTCATATGAACACAGTGTTATTCCGCCGTTCAGACTATGCAATATTTTGTTACAATGCTCAAATGGCATCATGGAAAATAAGCATGTCAGACTACACGTAGCTTCTTGAACAAATCATCCATACTTGTCTTTAGCAATGCATGTGATGTCATTAAGTGGGCGGGACTGTAAACTGACTTCCGGGAACAAGAATAACAACTAAACATGGAGGACATGGAGGACTATCTTACATGGAGGACTTTAATTAAAAATAAAGCAGCAATCTGTTTTTATTGAACTACTATAAAGCATGAATGAATATGTTCACTATGCATTTATAATACCAGTTGAAGTGCCTCATGAAATCTCATTACTCACTACAAAACCAATGCCAAACAGATCATCCTAGAAATATTAAACAGATTAGATACTGTATAGTCTGAACCTGAAGTTAATGATGTTGCAGATAAGCAATAAAGACAAATATGAATTAAGTAGAACCCTTACATTCTCCACTGCTTTGCTGGGATACAGGCAGGTCTCTCCGCCGGCAGTGAAGTTACAGTAAACCTTGAAAGAGTCGCGAGCGCAGCCTTGATTTGGATCAATCCAATACTCGCCTAAAATAGAGATATATAAAGTATTAGACTGTAAATTGCTTCCCTATTGGCTGTGCAATGCGTCAATCATGTAATATCCATGACAACTGTACCATCTTTCAGATCTGGCTGGCTGAGGTGAAGATCCTGGCAGGTGCGGGCGGGGCTCTCCTTTGTGCCCAATGGGAAGCGCATGCTCTCGATCTCCTGCCGCAGGGAATTAAGTGAGCCGAAGATCTCCTCCATTCCTTCATTACCAGTCAGGAACTCAGAGCCGGTGGTGTCGGCAGCCTCAGCGTCAGTCTCAGACAGAATCTTACTGGCGTCGATGGAGCGCTTAGACTTCTTGGGGATCTGAATGGGCAGCGGCTGGATGACATCACCAGGGGGACCCTAAAACAATTCAGATGCATCTTGTGATGGGATGATCTGTTTTTCAGTCTTCACTATAGTGTTTTTTTAAGCTCATCACAAAAATATTCGACAGATTTTCACTCACAGGTGGTCCTGGTGGTCCTTGTACACCCTTTTCTCCTTTAGGACCAGCTCCACCCTGTACCACAGAGACAAGATAGAGAAAAATTGTATCATTTTAGTGTAAAGTGTAATAGAAGGTAGAAAAGTCACCAATGCACAATGCTTTTTAAACTTTTAAACAAGGATTTCTGAAGGATTACTTACACTGGCACCTTTAGCTCCTTTGACACCCCTCGGGCCCTGTGAGAAACATCACATCCATTCAGCTTCAGGCAAGTTTAAATCATGAAGAATAGGAGCATTTTCTTCAGAAAATGAGCATTTGGTAATTTGATAATGATATTGAGAAATGGTAACGTGTTCACTCACAGGCATACCAGCAGGACCTGCAGGACCAAGTGGGCCAGTTCCTCCAGATATACCCTAAAATAAAGTAGATCAAGAAATGAAAAAAGACAGACAAAATATGGCATTTGATAAAATGGTTGTGTACAATACTGAGCAATCGTTTAGGATCAGTAAAGGTTTAGAGTTTAGGAACACTGTCTTTCATGCTCACCAAAGCTCTACAAATATAATAATGATAAACATAAAATATTTTTACAATATAAAACAACTAAATTCTCTTTGAATATTTTTTTTTAAATGTCATTTATTCCTGTGAAGGTAAAGCAAAATTTTCAGACGATCCTTCAAAAAATACTTTGCTCAAGACACATTTGCTGTGTTTACCTATTTTGAGAACAGTTGTGCTGCTTAATTAATTTGTATTGTCAAACCGTGGTTATAATTTGTGTAGGACTTCACCGTTTCTCCCTTGGGTCCTGTTGATCCCTGAGGTCCTGGCATGCCTCTGTCTCCCTTCTCTCCTTGTTCTCCAGCAGGCCCAATCAGTCCGAGCATACCTGGATGTCCCTTCTCACCTTTAGAACCGGGATCACCACGAAGACCAGCCAAACCTGGAGGACCCTGTTAGAGGAGGGGGGATTATTTACCATTCAATAGAAACTCAATTGCATGAAGCAGGAATAGCAGTTCGCTATACCTGAAGTGTTTAATGTATCAATAAATGAATGTTGAATATTTAGTTCATCACTTTATATTTAATAATTCACAAGGTCTTACCAGAGGTCCTGGAGGTCCTTTAGGGCCTGCAGCACCTGGAGAACCTTGCTCACCCTGAATGAAGTTATCAGATCATTATTTTGATAAATAATATTTATAGTTTTTGTTTAATTACAGAAATCACAGAAAAATGACATACCACTGTTCCAGGCAACCCTCTTAGACCCTCAGTTCCTGGTTTTCCAGGTTGTCCCTGTGGCCCTACGGGGCCAGTTTTTCCTGGAGGACCAAGAGCACCTGAATCACCCTAAAAGAAAACAGATTGTATATGATGAAGACTACTATGGAAAGCCTGTTTAATAAACATTGTTGTATGCTCTGGTTATATAATCTTGCCTTGCTTCCTTTCTCTCCTTGACGGCCCTCCGGTCCCCTTGTCCCTGCAGGACCCTGAAATATGAATATTTATTTTATCAAGTATGCCAGTGTATAATGTACATACTGTCTTTCAATATGTACATTAAACAATGAATAAATCTACATATGGGGTGGTTATGGTGGTATTGTTGTGCATCAAGGTGATCTTACTCTCTTTCCTGGAGGTCCAGGTGGTCCGTTCTCTCCGGTTGGTCCAGGTGAGCCCTAAAGCCATGTAAAGATAGTACTAAATAAACATAATTTATGTTGAAAAACACATTTGTGTAAGGAAATGATAACTCACGGCTTCTCCTTGTTCTCCATCCTCTCCTCTGTCACCCTTAGCACCATCTTGACCCTATAAAGAAGGTCAGAAAGAAAGCTCTTCCTTGCACTTATGTATCATAATAAGAGTATGTAAGAATAATGCATTGAAAGTCTAATTTAATTTAATGTGGCCTTCAAGTGTCATGTATTGTACATAAATGACATTAGCTCTACTCACTCGTGGTCCAACTTCACCAGGGGGTCCAGGATCACCAGGGAATCCAACAGGACCCTTAAAAACACAAATAACAGCTGCTGAAGAGTCTCAGTCGGACCTATGTTTTATTTAAAAGATGTGTCGTGATTAACACGTACAGGGTTTCCTTTGGGTCCGTCATCTCCAGTGGGTCCCTTTCCTCCAGGAGGACCAGGGGTGCCAGGTTGCCCGGACTCTCCCTTCTCACCACGCTCTCCTCTCGGGCCCTGGGATTAGACAAGCAAAACATTGAAGATAGCTGTGACATGCTATTGCAGTTTCTAAATTATTTTCTATGTGAGCCTGTTTTTACAGGTTCAAAGAATGAATACATAATACATAAAAACATCCTCACCAATTTTCCTGGCTCTCCACCAACACCTGGTGGTCCAGATTCACCAGGCTCACCCTGAACATACAAAATTAAAGATCAGTCAATAAGAACTGTAAATATTATTAAAGAAATAGACAACATGCATGAAAAACTGAGCTCATCTACACTTGCCTTCTCTCCTATGGGTCCTGGATTACCCAAACCTCCTGGAGGACCTTGGGGACCCTGAAAAATAATGACCACAGAACGATCCATTTTTCCAGTGTTTACAAAATAACAAGTGTAATAATGCATTTTGTAAATAATTTTAGTGCAAATTAAGTTACTTACATCAGCGCCATTAGGACCAGCAGGACCACGCGGCCCTGGAGGACCAGGAGGACCCTACAGAACAGTCACCATACACATTATAATACAACATACAACATACAGTGTCATACACTGTATTATACAAGCAATGTGTGATTCACTTTATATCTATCAGAGCAGAGTATTGAGACTCACCAATGGTCCAACATCGCCTGTCTCTCCCTTTTCTCCACCTGGGCCTGGCAAACCCTAATGAACATAATTAAAGAATAAATACTGATTAAACCATCTTATATGGAGAATTTATTTGGTGAAGGCCCTGATATATACTGTCTGTGCGGGATGTTTGTTTGCCTGATTTTGTTCATTACACCAGTACGCTGGATTTTTTAGTATATTGGAGCCTTAAGCACATTTAAAACAAATGCTGAATACAGTACCTGCAGTCCGATGGGGCCAGGGGGACCAGGGAAACCTCTTGTGCCTTCATCTCCCTTGGCACCAAACTGTCCCTGTTGACCTCTTGGACCCGTCTCACCATCAGCACCCTAATCACAGATATGAAATGGGAACTAAGCACTTCCGATTTGTTCCTATTAAAGATTCAAGTAAAGAACTGTATAACATTAAAATATGTGAATATTTATATCCGTCAGTGAGATTGCTTTCACACTTACCGCTGCACCAGGCTGTCCAACAGGACCCATTGGTCCAGGTGGACCAGGAGGACCCTGTAAATATGCAAGGAATTGATTTATTACAGATAACAAAGCTAAAAGAAAAAAAAATCTAAGCATAGAAGATTTTCACAAATTAAGGCTCTATGTAACGGCTTGACATATTTTATTATATTGACATTTTGAAGGGGTTGCTACTCACATGTTCTCCTTTGGACCCTTTAGCTCCCTTTTGTCCTGGCTCTCCAACCTCACCCTACACAATAAACAAAACAGAGTTAATATTTGACAAGAGCCTCCATCTGAATGTCACAGCTGAAGATCAAGATATGAGGAGGTCACTGACCTTGTCTCCATCCTCTCCAGAAGTACCTGGAGGTCCGGCAGGGCCTGGGAGACCAACTGGGCCTTGGATGCCATCACGACCAGCTGGACCAACCGGACCTTTCTCGCCCTGTAAAAGAAGACGGTTTAAGGCAATGGGCCTCTGTGGAATCTGTATTAGAGACATGATGCAAACGAACAGTAAACACTTACCGGCACTCCTTTTTCTCCTGAAGTTCCAGGGGGTCCCTGAGGTCCAGGTCGTCCAGGTGGGCCGACAGGGCCTGCAGTGCCAGCACCACCTCTCTCCCCAGATGAACCCTAAAAATTTAATTTAACAGCATATACCTATGAGACCACATGCAATGATCTTGTCGAAGTCTATATTCTACTCCTAATATTTTGATGATTTATGTATTATATCATACCGCAGGACCAGGTGGTCCAGCAGGGCCTTCATTTCCTTTCAGTCCTCCAGAGCCCTAAGAAAACAGAGTCAGATTGTAGTTATGAGTTATAAAAACATTTAAGCATAGTTATAAATAGGTGTAAATCAGGTATAAATCACTAAAACAGTTATAAATTGGTGTAACAAACACGTTTTGTTTTACAAGCGCAAAGTTTTACAAAATTCACAGAGCAGAATCAGCAGGTCTTATTACTGGAGTTCCTGGTAGTCCTCTCTCTCCTGGGAATCCTCTAAGTCCAGGGGGTCCATCTTTACCGGGGCCACCAGGAGGACCGGGATCTCCTTTGGTTCCTTCTTTACCAGAGGGGCCAGATAGGCCTTGCTCGCCAGGTGGTCCTGGAGGTCCAGGGTGGCCACGCTCACCCATCTGACCAGTCTCACCAGAGGGACCCTAAACAAAAACTTGACTTGAGTAACTCTCGCATTGCTCACTGATTTTATAGATTTAATTGATCTGAGGAATTTTATAACATTTTATTGAATAAGCATATAGCATATAGCTTCTATCTTTAATGGTAAATGCTAAAAACTCACGTGTGGTCCAACAACTCCAGGTGGGCCAGGTGGTCCAACTTTGCCTTGGAAACCCTATGAATACAAAAAGGTTAGTGTTGCTGCACTTTTAATCATGTTCACAGATAATACTGTAGTTTAGAGGGTACATACGACTTCGCCTCTCTGTCCAGGGTGTCCAGGAAGTCCATCTTTCCCTGGAGGTCCCTTCACAATACATTTGAGACATCAGTAGGTATTAGAGACAAACTGGACCAAATTAATAATTAAACTAAATATACAAATAATTCCTTACGGGAGGTCCCTTTGGCCCAGGAAATCCGTTAGCACCCTGGGGTCCTGTTAGTCCCTAAAACAAAAACAGAACCATAAAAAATACATTACAGATGAAGAAAAGATTAGAAGCTGTTAATAGATTGCTTATTGTAAAAATGAACATACTCTCTCTCCAGGTGGTCCAGGAGGCCCGTCACTTCCTGATCCACCCTAAAACATCAAACATAAATTGGCTATATGCACATAATTTATAATCATTGATGGTGACCAAATATTTTATTGAGATTAACTAACCCTAAATTATATTCATACCTTAGCACCTGATTTCCCAGTTGCCCCACGGGGACCCCTCTGCCCTCTAGGACCCTAAAAACATAAAAACATTTGACTCAGAAATGCATTGACCATCGTTTTACAAATCAGCACAATTGGTTTGTTCTCAAATCCAGTGAAAACTACTGCTGTCTGGGACAGACATAAGAAATTATAGTGTACGACATGAGATGTTTAATTTATAACTGGTCCTTACTGTCGGCCCTCGTTGTCCTCTTGGTCCAGGTTTTCCGATCAAACCCTAGAAAGAGAAAACACAATTCAACTTTTACTTAAAATGTGACATTTTTATTCCTGTTAAGTTTTACTCTGTAAAGACTAATGTAAATGGAAAAGATCTGAAAGATTCACCCTTGTGCCCTTCTCGCCATTTGTACCAGGGAATCCTGGGAAACCAAGGGACCCCTAAAAACACAAGAATCACACTCATTATATGTGTATTCGGTTTGACAAAAATATTATTGCATATTACATGAGTATATTTTTGTTTACCTTTATTCCTTGACGTCCAGGATATCCAGGAAGTCCAGGCACACCAAGTTTACCCTAGAAAGACATTATTTAGTAAACATTTCATACATCTTCTAGACGAACAAACACATTTTACATATTTATCATTACAGTTTATGAAAATTATATAAATAGTATTTACATAAATACTTGTTTACATCATATACTGACTTTCACTGACTAAAAATCTGAATTTCTATGATCTATGAGCACTGAGCAAATATAAGGACAATTATATCTTTAATTACAGGTTATCCAGTCATCTGTTTAGGACAGTGTTAAAGCCCAAAGCAAAGCTGGACTGGAAGTTAGACCGAGTTGCCTTATTTAATTTGAGGGGCTTGTTAGTCATTTTGACTAGATTAGATTATAACATCAACCCAACATTGATTAATGCATTAAATAATGATTATTTAACACCAATCTAAGATTTTAAATGCAGTCAAACCTCCACAATAATTAGGTTGTAATCTTATAAGTTCATTTTGGTGAGTGATCATTTATGCCACTGAATATAGGCTTCACTTAAAAAAAGAATGATATAATTATTGAAAAATTACATTTTGATCAATTTTGCTCAAATTAAAATTAATAGCAAAAACACATATGATATGGAAATAAATACACATGTGAATTCATAATATGCAAATAAATGATTATAGATTCATTTTGATTAATAAAACAAGAGAAACTAAATCCAAGCATACAAGATTTTCAAATTGAAGGCCCACTGAAATGGCTAAATACCCTTATATGTTGACATATTTTGATATATACACATTTTGAAAGGTTTGTTTACAAAACCCATGACATTCCAAGAGATGGACAAAAAATATCCCCTGGCTTTCAATGTCTGAAAAACTCCTTTTAAAATTACACAATATTCCAGAAATGACCCATAGAAACCGTGAAAACCAAACATAGCTAAAATAATATATAATACAACTGTAGAATTTACACCAAACTAACCTTCTCTCCCAACAGGCCGAGGGGACCAATTTCACCAGGGGGTCCGACACGACCCTTTGGCCCCTCAGGACCATCCTCTCCTCTCGGGCCGGGCACGCCCACCTCTCCCTGTTAATGCACAACCAATCTCAGTGGGCAGTTGAAATGGGTCAACGCAGCCAATGCTAAATCACATGCATATTTATAATTCTCTATCCACTGGTGCATACCCTCTCTCCCTTCACACCAAAGTCTCCTTTGATTCCTGGGAATCCATCCTCACCCTAAAAGAAAAACTGTTTATTTAGCACATACCTTTGCTCCTGCGCTTGTGGCATAAACAGCTCACAATAAATATTTCAATAATGATAAGCTGACTTAAGCAAATGTTTTTTAAACCAGTACTCTCACCTTCTCTCCCTTATGACCCTTCAGTCCACGGATACCTTGAGCTCCCTGTGAATGTAGCAAAATATTCAGTCTGTTATCTCTCTGAGTAAATATGAACTATTAACAATTATTATTAACATTTTATTACATACAGATATTCTTAACAAAAGAATCATTTAGACAAATATTTCAATAACATTTTCATTTTTCCATATTTAAATAATAAAATGGATAAAATGATAAAATGAATGCACAATATATCGCAAAATTATTGTTATTGCAATAATAGTATATGCAATACATGTATCACAGACATGTGTGATCAAACACATTTATTTTATGCATTGTTGTGTTTTAAAGACCAGTTTTTTAGTTTGAATTACAATTAATTAGATCAGAAAAATGTCTTTCACCTGTTTATTTTCATATCATTACATAAATAAATTATCGCATATTTTCCTAGTGTGATGCAGCCCTAATAGATATCCAATATTTATCCATAATAAACAGATCAGAATAATATCTACTATACCTTCAATCCCCGAGGGCCAGGATAGCCAATAGACCCCTGAGGACCATTAGGACCCTAAATATGAACAAAAATAAATAAATAAAAACAACCAGCAAAACATGAACACACTACAAATTGAATGTAATTGTCATTACTGATAACACTACATAAAAAGTAAATAAATAGTGGCAGACATTACATCTAATCCATGAAGCTGCATTGAGAAATCTACTTAGTATTATGAGACTCTCTCACTTGATTTCCTTTGGTTCCACCAGGACCTTCCTTTCCGGGATGACCCTGTGGGACGCACACAGTTGAAACATTCATTACAACATCTAACAAGACATACATTTTTGTTTTGCCATACACCTATAACTGTTCAGTTGTTCATTCACATGAAAGTCAACACAAAAAACCAACGGGACGTTTTCAGTACTTTGAATATGAATAGACAAACAAACAAACAAAAATGAAAACAAAAAAATCATGTCTAGTACTTACGGGAGGACCATCAGCTCCTGGCATTCCTGGTAGACCTGGCTTTCCTGTGGGTCCCTTTTAGAGAACATAGAAAATGTCATCAAGCGCATTCAAAGATAAGTTGAAACTCATTTTTTGTGCTGTTTATACTTTACAACACTTACTTTCTCTCCTGGTGGTCCAGTCGCACCCTGTGGACCTGGCATTCCCTGTTACACAGACAAACATTAATATCCATTATAATTTTATACATGTGTCATTAAATTCCTCATTAAATTGTCATTGTTCACCTGTGTTCCTGGAGCCCCCTGCTGGCCTGGAGGACCGGGCTCTCCTTGTGGTCCCTTAAAGGAGCAACGACAAGGTAAATGATGTTCATATGCCATCATTTTGTTTCTTTTTATTCTTATAATTGCAATAATTAATCTACGTCTAGTCTATTAGTCTATAGTCTACATGCAAATACATTTTTATAATTTGAATGGTAGAGAATTTGCATTAGGATTATTGCCAGAAAACTGAGATATACTTACCAAGTTTCCTTTTGGACCATGTGGACCATCATTTCCGCGAACACCCTGGAAAAACAAAATGGAGAAATGAAATAGAGAACAATCTAGATGCTAAAGGCATAGTTCATTCAAAAATATCCCTTAAATGCACATTTTAATATCTTGATGTGTTAAAGATGGTAGTCGTGTGGCTGCGCAACCACAGCAAATGAGAAAATACGTATATTTGAAGATCTGACTCAAAGTGTCCCAGTTATACTAATTTAAAGATGGCTAGCTTTGCTTTGGCGGTCTTTGTTTTACTTGCTTCCAAAGTCCAAGGTACAATTAATTTTCAGAAACTATATTATTTTATATTACCTCAATTCTCAAATTCTCAAAAAAATCTTAGAAGATTTGTTACTCTCCCCAAGCCACCCCTGCTCTGATCGGTCAGAAAGCCCAGTCTATTGTTATTAGTCTATTGCGTACAATGTGTGTCAGAATAAAAGTGGCATTTCAGGAATTTTTAGTAATATTTGAAATGCTTTGGTGATTTATGTAGCTGAAGGAGCTTTCAATGAATACTCACAGGAGGTCCAGGAAGTCCAGAAGGCCCTTTAGGCCCCAGCAAACCACGGGGTCCCTACAAAAATGAAAAAAAAAAAGACTTATCAAAATACAAATCAATGAAATCCAAGCAAAACACAGAGCCTTACAGATTTAGGACAAAAGGGCAAATCAAAGCTGCACAGGTCAATGCTCTCACAGTCAGGTTCTAAAGCCTTGCTTGGTTCTGACCAGATTGTAAAATACACACGCTCAACAAAAACACTCACAGGTTCGCCTGGAAGACCTCTGGGTCCAACATCTCCATCATCTCCCTGATAAATGTCAAGAGGGAAAAGCACAATCAAATACAAGGTTTCTATGCCTTAAAAAGATGATGATAAGTGACAGATCATGAGTATGCTTAGACAAAATGTAAAAAATCCCTGAAATGTACCCTCTCTCCATCCTCTCCATGTGGTCCTGGGGGTCCCATTCCTCCAGGTTGACCCTGCAGAAAATATTAATACATTCTATAATTATGCTTCATATTTCAGATAGTGGACCCCTTCTTGTCTTATTTGTAGATATGCATTTTTTAACATGAATAATGAAGTTAAAATGAATATCCATACCCGATAACCCTTGTCACCAGGCAAACCAGGAAGGCCATCAAAGCCGCGGTCACCCTAATACAGGAAAAAACACTCATTAACTGCTTGGCTAAAATTTTTAATCAAGCTCAACATGACTGCAATGAGTTGAAGGTTTAGAAATGGAAGATACACACAACTAAAAAAAAAACACAATGAATCACACATAGATCACAACTTTAATGAAATATCTGACCTTAATTCCAGACTCTCCTGGCATCCCTCTGGCTCCATCAGCACCAGCGCGACCCTGCAGGAAACATCATATATCAACAATTAGTTTTTCTACACTACTTGACAAAAGCATATGTGGATGTTTTCAGGATATAACAGCGTTCTTGGTAATATCAGTACTTTATCACTGTACTCACCCTCCGACCAGCTTTGCCAGGAGGACCAGACACACCCTGAGGACCCCTAGGGCCCTACAAAACAGAATAGGGGTACATGATAAATGTCTGATTTATGTAGATAGTCTTTTTACAGTATAAACAAGATAAATGTACAGTATAGGTAAATGTCACAGCATTACAAGATGACTCAATGTGTGGCTAATGTCTTGAAATTAACATCAAGAGTTATAATGTTGGAAAAAGATGAACACAGGACCCTACCTGAGCACCAGGGTCTCCTCTTTCTCCCTTAAAGCCAGGACTACCAGGTGTACCCTATTTAGAAGCCAAATAAGAAAAAGAAACAATGTCAAAAATGATCAAAATGATGACAACAACAAAAAAAAGCACATGACAAGGAACATGTATAACAAATTTTGATTAAAATCTGTTTATTTATTTATTTGTGTTTAGTTTTTTTTACCAAAGGTCCAGGACGGCCAGTGAAACCCATTGGCCCGGATGGTCCTTTCAGGGCCAGCTAGACAGAAGAAAATTGTGTGAATTGTAAATTAAGATGTGTAAAGTAAGGTCCGAACACACAACGCACAAAAGCTATAAATAGAAATATATAACAATAGACATATTTGTGTCCACACTGACAAACAATAATGATCTGTTTATATTTAGTTACTGCTATTTCTGCATGACCCCCTTGTAACCAGCAGATGTCCTCAGTGTGCTACTATCACATCTGACCAGTAAATCCAGCTCGTGTAACTTTTAACTTGCTTCTTATATATCAAACTGTGAATTTAGCTATCGTAGTCATTGTGGAATAAAAACCACACTAATTATTTTTTCCAGAATGGAGGAAACACAAAAATGCTGAAATTAGCACTGAATACCTGAGGTCCTGTGATTTTACTTCATGTAATATACTTCAGTTTGCTAGCATAGTTTGCATAACTTCCATCTATATTTAGCTTTATCTATTTTTGGCATAACCAATTGTTTTCAAGACAGTCATTATCTTAAAATAATCTTTGAAAAGAAGGCCTAACATCAAGCAGAGCTCCTCCACAATGTTGTGTGTAACTTAAAAATGCACAATCCCTTTATAAAACATGTTCTCAAAACCATTACAATGATACTAGTTCTCTACATCTTTATAATTATAGCTGTGGTCCGAACTCATTCATTTTTAGAACAATGTCTTTATAGTTATCGTGTTTGGTGTAAACAGACAATAGTAATAAATTAATGTAAATCGATTGTTATATCACAGTTTGGACTAACCCGAGCCTGAGACAGAATGGCTTGAGCTTGGGCTTCCTGTGCAGAGGCAACGGGTCCCTTCTCTCCAGCGCTCTGTCCAAAGCGGAACTGCAAAAACAGAAAAGGAGTGTGCAAATTAGTTCTTTGAAGCACTTTAGATGTGGGAGCTCAGAGGAAGCTGTTTAAATGTTGTGAATCTAGTGCTGAAATTACTTTCAGAGCACAGAAAGAAAAAGACTCACAGGAAGCATGACAGAGGTTCCTGGAGGTCCTGGGACACCATCTGCTCCAGGTAGACCGGCCTTTCCAGTAGGACCCTACAAAGATAACCAGCATGAAGGTTTTAATTACAATTACATACTGCTTAATTCACTAAAATAACTTGTAATGTAATGTAATAGAAAATATGATGCATATTTCAGATTAGCATACTTAGAAGTCAAGAAAATGTCTACGCACCCTCTCACCAGGATCACCGACAGAACCAGGTTGTCCTTGAGGGCCAGAGGGGCCAGGGAGACCCTAATGAAAAGACACATTTAGAAACTTAACTTTTGCTATAACATTGTAGCTAGCATAGTAAACACCAAAATATGAGGAGAATCACTATATCAGTAAACATGTCATTGTTAGATTAATTCATTTGCAATTTGCAAAGCTCAGTTTGGATGTTGTCGGAAAGGACGTTCTGCTTTACAGTCAAAAATGTCTAATATGATCAAGGATTAGGAGCTTTTATTAATAATAAAGTCACTCAAAATGTTTAAAATAACATACTGCTGGTCCTTCTGGTCCTGGTGGTCCTTCAATCAGCATGCCCTGTGAGCAAAAAATGATGCATTTAAAAAATACTGACGTTAAATCAATAAAAAAAATAACTTTTTAGCCATTTAGTAGCACCCCCTGGTGGTCTGGATGAATTACAGGTGCATTTTACGATTTACAATTGTCAACCAACGTCATAATATTCAGCTAATATTATTAAGGAAGCATGAAGCTTACAGGTTCAAGGACAGCAGGCTCTCCCTTCTCTCCCTTAATGGCTCGCACTGAGGCCTGAGGAAAACAGATATGTAACCCAAAACAGAGCACAGTCAATATAAAAAGGAAGAAAGCTCCAGTCCACAAGAACAAGAGTCAGATGTAGGCTGAGCAATCTACACTCTCCTACATTACAACCCTTTTTCGTCACTTCCTATAAATTGAATATCACCATATGCCTTGAATAAGTATTTAATTTAAATGTAATAAATACTTTGTAGACGAAGAAGGCTTAAAAAGTCACTTATCTGCTGCTGTGAGGTCGTCCATCTAAATGATGCACATTAGAGACTTACGTAACCACTAAAGAATATTTTCCTACAGCACAATAATACATACTGAGGAGCTTTGATGTTGAAGTCAAGAAACTCAAGTGATGCCCCTCCAAGAAGATACTGCTGTTCTATGCTGATCATGATTAAGGCTGGTCTCAGATCAGCATGAGAGCGGCTAAGTCTACCAATCCTGAAGCAGCTATACTGAGCTAGGCACTCTAGAAGACTTGCAGAGGAATCTTTTGCAGATGGATCAGTGTTAAATTACTTTAAGAAACAAAGTTTGCCTACAGGGCAACCATTTCCTGTTGATGGCATAAACTTGCTAGCCCATTACTCTAAGCAAACTTGACTTGGTCTTAGGTAAACATTGACTAGAAATGAGCTGAAAGTATTTTTGAAAGTGAAGTTCTCATCCAAAACCTATTGAGCCTTGCTGTCTCCTACCAAACAAGAATAAATCTATAATAAAATGACATTATATTACACTTAAAAAAATAGAACAGTTGTTAAATTTAATCTAGGCACTAAAATGACAATAAATAGAAATTAAATTAATACAAATGACAAAATCAATAAATTATTTAATTATTAAATAAAAAATTATATTATTTACTACACAAATAAAATTGGTATATGAAAAATTGAACAAATTATATGGAGTCAGAAATAGATTATTAAAGTAGATTTAAATATTATTAATTAAATTATCAGACTTTATATTCAAATATTCAAATTTGATAATTCATAACATTTTTATCATTATTGTCCTATATTTAATTAAATATTCATATATTTATAATCAATATTTCTTAATATTTTGGCTCACTTGCCATCTTTAAGACGTGTCTTTCAAATATGGATGAAACAAGACCTCATATAGGCAGCATAATTGTGGTTAAAATCATAGTTAAAGAAAGTATAATATGCACACATAAAAAAACTTGAAGCAGGTGCACAATCAAAAAAACACCAAAAAGGTTTTCATCAGGTCAGGCAAACAACACCAAAATTTGCTGCTGCTTAATTCTTTTTTAGTTGAATCTATTTTAACTATTTAACAAGACACTTCAATCAATTTAACTTGACTTAATTTAATTTTAACAATTCAAAAAATAAAGTTGAAACCTAATAACTTAAGTAAAATAAGTTAAAGTAACAAAAAACCTGTTGTCATGATTTTCTGACATTTTTAAAAGTGAATAAGTCAACAAAAATACACAATTCTTCTCATTTTATCAGCACCGTCGATCACACCTAAAACAATTCAATGAAACTAGTTAATGTGAACAACATTTTACAACAGGATATCATACTTTCAGCCACCCTCAGCGAGGGAAACATAAGAATTAAGAGAATTTTGTTGAGTAACACCATAAATCTAACTTAAATGATCAAATGTCATTGTGACTTGGCATTTATATATAGCTAAAACAAAGTGTTGTCTAAAAATGCCAATTGAAATAACAAACACGGAAATAATATATGGCTAAATAACCAAAGAAGCCCCATTACTGTTCAATTTAGTGCTTTTAAACAGTTTATGGACTCTGCATTATCTAGGTATTGAATGAATAAAAGCATGGGGTGGATATATAAATACAATATTATTACAGAAGAAAGCTATTTACATGTACACATTCAATACTCTTTCTCCAGAAGGTTAAGTTTGGAATTAGATTTTTAAAAAGTTGACATTTTGATGACATGTATGATTTTTATGTATTGGTCGCATCCATTTCCTCAACGGGGACAGTCTCATTGACCTGGACTGTACTATCAGGAGCATTCAGGACTGTCCTATCAGGAGGATTGGATAATTAAGAGGGAAAACGGATGAATGAATAAAGCTTTTTACATTTACACATTAAATAAAGGTTAAATTTGGAATTGGATTTTTATGATTTCTGAGTTTTTGTATTTACTGTATATACCCTTTTTTCATACCTTATTGATTGACTGGATAATTAGTTTAATGAATTGTATTACATGTGATTGACGATGCTGATAAAAGGATAAAAAGTTGACATTTTGATGACATGTATGTTTTTTGTTTGTTTTTTTAGAGCAAAGGTGGCAGTGTATCGACTTCTGTTTGTTGACAATAAAATCTAAGTTCACTTTCTACTTTAATGAGGACAGTAAATTAACATATTGTAAGGAAAATTAGAAAGCAAAACCTTTCCAGATTAAACCGTATGTGCACATATAATGAGTTGCTTTAAACTTCTGTGCTGGTAGGCAGACAACTAGGTTTTGGAAAGCAGCTTAAGTCAGAAAACTTCACTTAGCTAGTCTTAACATCCACCTGCTTGATGCCTCTGCAAGATTCAAAGCCGAAGCGAATTCAATTTAAGCCTTTTTCAAAGCTTTAAAATGAATTTGCTGGAAAGCACAAGGTAACTTACACCCCCCTCCTCTGTCACAGCTGACAGGGCAGGGCCTAGTGTGTCCTCCGTCTTGCCCTCAATGATGGGCTCATTGTAGTCCTTGTAGGAATAGTCATACTCCTTCATCCCAAAGTCGCTTGTAATGTACTCCTCAGTGAAGGGCTCTTCTGGCGTTTGAGACGCCACCTCACCACCTGTCTTAGTAGCATCCATTTCCTCAACGGGGACAGTCTCGTCGACCTGGACCGTACCATCCGGAGCAGATGTAGGGGTGGAGGGGATTGTTTGGAGGGTTATATGGTGTGTAGGGGCAGCAGTGGGTTGGATAATAGAGGGGGGAAGTGGAAATGAGAAGGCAAAGAGACGGAATAATCAGAATAATAGATCTTACCTGTTGCAAAACAGATCATGAGAGAAGACCATATATGAAAAGATATGGGCATAGGTTTTCAGACACACACATTTTCATACAGCACAGGCTGAACTCACCAAAACTTGTTCTCTCTTTTACAACTTCATTGTCATTTAACAGCCAGTTCACACAAGAACAATATATATAGAAAACAGATAACCGCCACACTAACAGATGGTTACATTCTGTTAGCTCCGACTACTCAAGCTCTTTAAAGTAGTGTTTCTCAATAACATTACTGGAGGACCACCAACACTGCATGTTTTGGATGTCTCCTTTGTCGGTCACACCCCTTACAGGCCTTTCAGTCTCTGCTAATGAGCTGATAATCTGAATCAAGTATGTTTTGTTAAGGAAAAAGGAAAATTTGCAGAGCTGGTGGTCCTCCTTGAACGTGGTTGAGAAACACTGCTTTAAAGTCTGGTGAATTCTGATTGGCTGGTGAATGGTGCAATTATTCATCAGCTAGAATAAAATGTTTTTCTTTGAACTGGTTCAGGATTAACTGCTCCTACAGTAGGTGACACTTTAATATGAGCATTAATGCCGCACCTTGAACCGCCGCAGCTCTAAAGGTGTAAGAATGTGTTTTTTAGATATGACCGCAGTTTGCAACTATGCCACCAGGGGGCACAATGGGACAGGATGCTGTAAATATTCTGCTACTTGTAAATAAAGATAAACAATGTATGTGTTGTTTGCTAGTCTTGTTTGGAACAAATATTAAAACTTTATAGTTATAGTTATCATCCTTGATGTGATAGGGCTTTTCTTCTCCATCATCAAGATAGCTAGGCAAAATGTGTGACCATAATTACAAGGATTGTGGCTCAAGATGAATGTGAGTCCATATTTTTTATGAGTATCTTCCAATATTGTTGTAAATAAATAATATAGTCCAAAAACAAGGACCACAGAATCACTCAGGTCTACAGCAACACAACATAAAGCAAACTCTAAAGCACTAGTTCATCACATCCTAAGCACATCCTAACATTCTCTTACCATTGTATTGTCGACTCTTTCATTTTACTTTTTGGTCATCATGTAGGTTGTCCATTTCCAAACTATTACTGTTCATAAAACTTTGATTCTTACATACAAACCTGATCAAAATGTATTTCCATAATCTAGCTCACCTATTTACAGCTCACTAACAGTAAATGACTGTATATAAAATAAATCAGACTCCCAAACATATCTTACTCTCAAAAGAAACTGTCCAGCAATGAATGCATGGTATTCATTCCATATTTGCACCATTTCTTTTGCGATCTTTGCTCCTCAAGATTTCGGTTCTTATGTCAAGATTGATTTTTGACATAAGAACATGAAGGAAAATCTTGAGGCGAGCGGAAACAAAAGAATCACAAAAGAATTTCTGATAAAATAGATGCAATGCATTCAATTTTGCAGATAAGCACGGCACTTATCACGGCACACAGAAATGTTAATTGTTAATGTAAAACATACACGGGCTGGTCTCACCTCCATTGTGATTGTTAAGAGTAATTAAGAGCTCGTCTTAGCTATATACATGGGTGTGGGTTACCTGGTTAATGCTTTCTTCATATCCAGTCAGATCACTCTCTGGCTGTGGAGCCGCCTCTTCCTCTACATTGTAATAATAATCGGTCTCTGTGGGGGTGTGGTCAGCCTCTGAGTAAGCAGGATCTACGTCCTGATTGGAGGAGGCCGAGAGGTGGGTGGGGTCAGGGGTGGAGGTAAGCAGATTTGAAGGGGAGAGATTGATTAGTATGAAACGAGCTCAGTTCTGATAAACTTGTGACATGCAGAAAGAAGAGACCAATGTGACTTTGCTGATAGAAGACGAGATGTCTTCTGGCAAAACACCATTGCTCTCGTGTCACAGTAAAATCAGAACTGGATCAGATCAATTAATCTTGGAATAAGCCTTTACGTTGTGAAAGGCTTATTTTATTCATCAAGATTTGCTGTCCCTGACAGATTTTAATTTTAACCTGATTTGGTTTAATTAGCCAAGTAAATAACAGGTCAGGTTGGGTCAAAAGTTGACTTTGCGGATGTTGACATTGGTGTCAATGGTCTTCAAACCATTTAAACACATTGTCAACAATAATAAACAACTTTTAGACACACAACCATGATTTCACAGGACAGATCTTCAACAAAACAGAAGTGAGTGCAGCATCACAGAGTCGCTATTTTAAACATTTACTGTGATGCTGCTTCTCCCATAGTTCATTCACATATTATTGACAGGACTGCATTTCACAAACAACACATAAAAGAAAGAGAGAGAGGCTGAATCAAGAATGTGAGACGGAGAGAGAGACTCGTTGTGTCATGTGTAACATTGAGCTCTACCAATGATTTAATTGAGGGGTCTTATGTTTCTAAACTGATCGCATGCTCTAATTGGTAATCGACTTTCTACAGATTGAAACGTTTGGAGTGAAAGGAAATAAAACAGAAGACAGACAGTTTATATACCGCTTATCATATCCTTTCAATGATCAATCGGATCATTTGATATATGAAAGGGTGGAGGAGATCCAGTGAGTCTGTATGTCTCCAACCTCACACTTGGTCAATGTTACCTTCATGGTTTTACACAGTGTTTTATTTAAACATTGATGTATTTTGAATTGAATCTATACTGAAATATTAGGTAAACGCATGAAAAACCTGAAGGTAAGATGTACGTACACATGGAGGATACATGTACGAGTTGTATCTGTGAACATCTTCAATGAAGACAAATCCCAGATCAACTTTCACTCTTGTGAATACAGCACTGAACCAGAATGCTGAGGTTGGAGATACAGCTCTAGGACTGCCATCGCGGGCTCTTGATTTTGTACCTGTTGATAACCATTGGTCGGTTTCTTCTTGATGGTGGTGGCACTCACAACAGCCTTGTTGAAGGGTGGGAAATTCCTGGACATTGATTTGACGTTATTGACATCCAAGATGTTTTTTGAAGGTCGAGGCAAAGGCACGGGGGTGGGTTTGAAAACAGCAGGCTTTTGAGTGACGGAGACTACTTTGGCTTTGGTGTCTTTTGGTTTTGCAGGGGATGCATTGGCTTTCGTTTTATCTGTCTTGCTTTTGGTTGGTTGTGCTTTGACCTGCGCTTTAGGTTTTCCTGTCACAGTTTTTGTAGTGGGATTTTCTGACTTCTTGGTTGTTGCTACTTTGGTCACAGTCTTCACTGTTTTCGGGCCATTGCCATTAGTTTTAGCATCTCCGTTTGTTTTTTTCCCATTCCCATTCCCATTGCCGTTGTTATTGGGTTTACCATTGCTGCCAGCCTTAGCCTTGCCATTAGTGTCTTTCCCATTTCCATTGCTCTTGCCATTGCCATTACCATTTACTTTAGTTTGACCATTATTGACTTTTCCATTGTCATTGGTCTTCTTTTTGTCGTTCTTTGGTGCTGGAGTTGCTTTTGGTTTAGCCACTAGTTTAGAAGCAGGAGTGGGTTTTATCTTTGAAATCAATAATTGTGCCGCTGTAGGTTTGTTCTTCGCTGTTTTGGGTGCTGGTGTTGGCTTGGCTTTAGCGGGTTTAGCTGGAGCAGCCTTTGCAGCTGGAGAGGCTTTTTGCTTAGTGACTTTGCCATTGTTTGCCTTGCCCGCCTATTTGATTATTATTAATATTGTAAAGTGTAAGTGTCGAGTCAGCATTTATGAGAAGATTGAATGAGAGATGGGAGGATAAGGGATGGGTGGGATTGAAAGTAGTGGGGATGGACAGAAAAAGAGAGAGAGAGAGAGACAAAACAATGAATTTAAGATCGCTGGCGCTTAAATTACTAACTGAGATCTCACTGGCATTACTGGATACAGTATAATGTTACGGTGACTTTAATTGATCAGAGTCATGAGTTTAGATTTAGTGAACTTAATTTATACCTAATTAAATACAAAATGATACTGTTTTCTCCAATAATGCCAATCTCCACATTAAAAAAGCAGCATGTTGTGCGCATGGGGATGTAACGCTGTGAGGCACTGGGGATTTAGTATGCTCAAATAGCATCTGCTAATAAAACTGATGCATGGCTGGTATACTGTGCTGCCCAACAGCACAGATAGAGAGAAATTAAAGGAGAGGAAGTAAGGTAGTCATATCACACCATTCATAATCCCCTTAAAACATATCAAATGACTTGGCTGAAGTGGAATATTATTAATTATATTAATCAATTTGAAAGGAATGAACGGTGTGGACTACCCAGAAGCAGAAGCACAAACTGTACAGAATCTACTCTAGATGTTGACACATAATAGGCTAAATTAAAGTAGTTACTATTTATTTAACTAAGTCATCTATTCTCACAGTGAAGTACAACATTCAAGTTTAGGTTTAAACATTGCAATAAGCACTCAAGATACAGACATGACTGTCCACAGTGGAAGAGAAACAGCACACAAAGTGAGAATGAGTGAGAATACAATACTAGACAAAATGAAAGTTAACCTTGGAAGTGGAGAGATGGATGTAAATACACATTTAGACACAGACGCTCGCTGTACATATGAACAGTTCACGGTGACACAAGACACAAGAGAACTCACAAGTTTTACAGGTGAAAAACAGTTTGAACACATGCAAATTCACATAGGAATAAAACAAGGTTTTAGGAAAAGAAATGCCATGCAATTATAAGAATTAAAAGTGGCTTCCTTAAAAACCTGAGCTACTTTGTTAAAATCAGATCAATAAGTTACAATAACCTCGTTTATTTACACTTGACAATTCAGAAACTGGAATTTCGTCTTGCCAATAATTAATCTAAATAAATTACTATGCAGAATTACTACATTGTAGTAATTAACCAGAATTTGCATGTTAGTTGTAAAATGATTCAAATGAAAAATGTTTGTAAAAGATAAAGCAGCTCATGTGACTGTAAAATTTGTAATATGGACTAATAAAACTTCATACATGATCAATGAATACGTTTGTTCTTATTTAGTAAACAATTATTTCTATATCCAGCCTGATCTCTCGAGGAAACGTAACTAGTTTAGTGGCTAATTCATACGAATTAATATGAGTTCAGTCATACAAAAATGTACAATTCTTAAAATGATTTTTCCACTCCTAAACCCAACCATCATTGGGGGATGAGCAAGGCGTACTATATTGTATAAATGAGATCGCACGAATTCATACGAATTAGCCACTAAATCAAAAAGTTATGAGCTGCTGTGAGATAGCGTTGCTATATCTCTTGGTTTGACACAGTATGGCCATGATCTGTGAATGGTGTGTGTGTGTTTGTGTATGTGTGTGTGCTGATCTTCCAGTGCCCCTTTAAAATCCACATACACACAAGCATGTACTGTCCAACAAATACATTCTAACACTATTCAGGAACATATACATGACAAAGGACAACATGTAGATGACACGAGACACAATAATACAGTGTTATACAGTATGTGAGGGACGAGGTGAAAGAAGGTGGAGTACGGAAAGAGGACGGACTTCACATGGTGATGCAAAACAGGGGTGAACAGAAAAGAGAGGAGGAGTCAATCAAAAGAGACGGGTAAGTTATCATTTCATCTGTGAACTTTCATTATGGCTGTCATTTAACAATAAAATTATATATATATATATATATACTATATATACAGTTTTAACTATACACTACCTGACAAAAGTCTATCCAAATTTTAGGAACAGCAAATAATAATTTGACTTCTAGTTGATCACTTGGTATCGGAAGTGGCTTATAAGAAAGACAAAGGTCTCTAAATTACGCTAAATTTCCCAAAATAAAATATGATCATGCCTTTATTTTTAATTATTTAATTAGGACAGTAAGTTCTGACGACTTTGCTTAGACAAAAGTCTTGTCACTTAACAGAAATAATGTGCAGTATAGAATATAAAGTCATTGTGCAGTGGAAGATGAATTGATACTGTGTATGACTCCCATGAGCTTGGAGGACTGCATCCATACATCTCTACAGTGACTCAAGTAACTTATTAATAAAGTCATCTGCAATGGCAAAGAAAGCGTTCTTGCAGGACTTCCAGAGTTCATCAAGATTCTTTAGATTCATCTTCAATAACTCCTCCTCCATCTTACCCCAGACATGCTCAACAATGTTTATATCTGGTGACTGGGCTGGCCAATCCTGGAGCATCTTGACCTTCTTTGCTTTCAGCAGTTGAACAGATGATTCATCGGAAAAATCGACCTTCTGCCACTTTTACAAGTGATCAACTAGAAGTCAAGTTATTATTTGTAGCTCTTAGAACTGGGATCGACGACAAGACTTTTGTCAGGTAGCGTATATACTAATCCCAAAAATATGATAATATTTGCTATTGTCACAAATAATCTTTCATATTGTTAACAGCTGCATCGATTTCATCATAATATTTGCATACTGACTTCTTATTGATATTCTTTCTTAAAAATATTTCAGATTTTTTTATTCTAATTTTTTAAATTGTAGAAAATTTTATGTTCAAATATCTAAACATCCTTAAAATACATAAAAACATAATATTTTATGGCTTCGTAAGGCTTTATAGATGTATATATAGCTTATCACTTCATCTAGTTAATAGAATAAGCATTTTAAAAATGTTAATAGGGATGTTCAGGTGTTTTTATTGTAAAATGAATAACTTAACTCCTGTTATTTCCTTGAGAAAACACAAATCTAGTTTTTTTTCCATAACCCATGCCGTCTCTTTCTTTTCCTCTCTTTTCTGATTCACTCCACTGTCGCTCTCCCTCTTTACCTGTTCAGTGAGGGTCTCGGCTGGGACGGAGGGAGGTTTGGACGGGGAGGGAGGGACACTGGTAGTTCCTTCATAATAATAGGGGTATTCATAATCATCCTGCTCTTCATCAAAGTGCTGAGAGACATGTGGGGGAGAGAGAGGAGGAGTGAAGCCAGAGGAATGCAGAGGAAGGGCACGTGAGTGACAGCGAGGGAATGAAGCAAAGGAGATGAGTGAAAAAAGAAGACTTTGGAAAGAGACAGTGATAGAGGAGAGAGGAGAGAGACGTGATGGATGAGTAAAGTGAGATGGAGAAACTGGAGGTGAAGTTCACAGCAAAAGTCAGGATGAAAGCATGATGGATTTATCATTTGCTTATCAGACTCATGAGTTTGAGTAACACTTGGATATTACTGCAAATCACATTGAGAATGAACAAGAAAACAAATGCATTCATCTGAAAGCTAACAGTAGTGTATAGTTTAGGCAGTAAAAAAATAAAGCTCTTATATGCAGTTCAGCCTGCAGAGAGATTAAACTGACACAGTAATGGCCAAAATGTATTCCCGGCTAATAAAAGTTAATTTATTTACCCTTTATTTAACATATTGATGCAGATTTTCAAAAATGTTGTGTAGTTGTAACTAAAGTGTGTACATTATTTGGTCCCACTTTATTTTAAGGTCCAATTCTCACTTTTAATAAACAATTTACTTCAAATAAACAAATAAATACAAATGAACTCCTGATTTGCTGCTTACTAATAGTTATTAAGGTAGTAATTAGGTATTGGGTAGGATTTGGATGTAGAATAAGATCATGAAGAATATGTAATTTCAATATATATTAATAAACAGCCGATATCTTTATAGGAAGCAGATGATAAGTCACTAGTTAATAGTGAAAAATGTTCCTTTAACTGAAGTGTTCCCAAATTGTATTTGTGCTCAGCTTTTAAACTGCAGTTTGTGATAATGCAAGGAAATAAGTTCATTAAGGAATGCACAGCAGAACGGCTGCCAAACAAACAAACAATTAATAATTCATTAGACTGCAGTGACTGTATTTTTTTAGTGGCTAATAATTTTATTAAAATGCATTAATAAAGTTTGGTGGTTTTCGCTTTCAAATATCATACAAGTAAATATTGTGGAGAGATTTTGGCCATTACTGTACTTCTGGACCTATAATCAGACTGAAATAGTTTTGCTTAAAACACCTGGAAAAGTAAAAATCCATTGTCCAAAATAGCTGTGTTGCTTAGGATTTATATTGTATTCTATAAATCTCAGGAAGTATGTATATATATATATATATATATATATATATATATATATATATATATATATATATATATATATATATATATATATATATATATATATATATATATATATATATATATACACGGTTGAAGTAATAAGAAAATTATTACAAAATTATTTTTAAAAACTGTATCAGAACTATTAGCCCCCCTTTAAAATTTTTTTCTGTTTTAAATATTTCCCGAATTATGTTTAACAGAGCAAGGAAATCTTGACAGTATGTTTGATAATATTTTTCTTCTGGAGAAAGTCTTATTTGTTTTATTTTGGCTAGAATAAAAGCAGTTTTTAATTTTTAGAAACCCATTTTAGGGTCAAAATTATTAGCCCCTTTAAGCTATTTTTTTTTTGATAGTCTACAGAACAAACCATCATTATACAATAACTTGCCTAATTACCCTAACCTGCCTAGTTAACTTAATTAACCTAGTTAAGCCTTTAAATGTCACTTTAAGCTGTATAGAAGTGTCTTGAAAAATATCTAGTCAAATATTATTTACTGTCATCATGACAAAGATAAAATAAATCCGTTATTAGAGATGAATAATTAAAACTATTATGTTTATAAATGTGTTGGAGAAATCTTCTCTCTGTTAAACAGAAATTAGGGAAAAAAATTAAGAGGGGGGCTAATAATTCAGGGGGTGTTAATAATTCTGACTTCTACTTTATATATATATATATATATATATATATATATATATATATATATATATATATATATATATATATATATATATATATATATATATATATATATATATATATATATATATATTGGCAACATGCACTATTGAGAATCTGAGACTGCACTCAGATAAAGCACCTTTGATGATGTGGAAGAGCTTGTGGATGTATGAAAATGGATTGTAGGGAGGTGATATATATACTGGGCTCTATATACTGTACATCAAATATAATACAAATGTGCTTTGAAACATAAAAATGTGCCTGATTTTAAGAAGTATGTAATATGTAAATTTCCCTGGCATTCTGGTGTGAGATTGATTTGTGAGTAACATTTACAATGTTTTGACTGGTTCATATTTATCCAAGCAAATACAGACAGTTTTTAAAAGCCATGACTAATGACGAGATTTTACTGCAAATATTTGACAAAATACAGATACATATATTGGTGACTTATAATATATCGAGAGAACAGTTGCTTGAACAATATGAGCTGAATAATGTTCATTAATAAATCAGACCGTTTCCACTTGTGGGTCTCCGTCTATATATCTCACATCAGGATGCCGTGGCTCATTTTAAAAATGTGTTGTGGTACTCACATAGGTGTTTGGGTCCTGGGACTGGACTTTGGGCAGAGGGGAGTCGCAGTCAGGGCTGTAGTGCTCACAGAAGTCATACGCGGCCTGAGGGTTGGATGCGATCAGCAGCTGCTGGATCTCACCCTGGAGAAAACCAAGGAAAAGGAAAGGTTATTAGCAATTAAAACACCAGCTATTATGAGCAAGTTTAAAATAAGGTAAATATTATAAAACTAATAGCCTGTTTACTTGTGATTCACTGAATATGTCAAATCAATGTGATGCTATCTTTATTTATATAATAGTTTATCTTGTTGTAAAGCAGATTCACATCAAAAAAAAGAAAAATAAACAATGATTATGCATAATGAAGCATCAAATGTGAGAAAAACTTAACTTCATTATTCAGCTCAAGACTGTTCAGTGTTGATGTTTAAATGTTTAATGTTTTATTATGTTTAATTATGTGCTCACTATTGCTTTGTCTGTTATAACAGGTGATTTTATACTGTATGTACTAATTATGTATGGACTATGAAGGATGTATGCTTTCAAATATGCATGCTTTGTATAAACAGCATAATACCTGCTTTAAAACAAAATATTTAAATATGAAAACGTTTAGTAAATCATACCAGTGTGTGTTTACTTACAAGAGGACAATCCAATACATCCGATCAAACTGTGTGTTCTAATTAAAGAGGTCAAAACAAGACAGAAAATAGCTAATACATTGTAAATTATGATTTTATGATAATGTACAAATCTTGATATTATTATACCATACAGAACAGTACAAGTTATTGTTAAAAATGTATTACCCTATTGAGGAAATTAATGGAGTTCGTAAAATTCACAAAATTACTGTTGCACTATATACGTATATAAGAAATAAATACATTTGCAATTCTTGTGACTTTTATTGATAATTTTCAGTCATGTGATCTCTTTGGAGACCTGGCGGGCAAAAAATAATGGACCGTAATGGCAGCTACATTGGGATCTCTATAGAAACGCAGCACAAACCGGTCATATTTCCACCTGTTTCAAGCTATGAATATTTGGATCACTTATAAAACCTTCTCACCTAAAAGCTTTGAATAATCTAGCTCCTGTTTATCTAACCAACCTTCTGTCTCGCTACAATCCAACCCGCTCTTTAAGATCTCAAAACTCAGGGCTTCTGGTAATACCTAGAAGAGCAAAGTCGAGTAACGGAGGTCGAGTCTTCTCATTTATGGCTCCTAAACTTTGGTATAGCCTTCCTGATAACGTCCGAGGCTCAGACACACTCTCGCAGTTCAAAACTAGATTAAAGACCTATCTGTTTAGTAAAGCATACACTCAGTGCATCACTTAGCGGTATGATACATGAATGTGCTCCACACAGGTTTCTTCATTTTGTTTATACACACTATGAACAGCAGCTACGCTAATTATTCTCTTTATTCTCTATTTCTGGGGATTCTCATCCCGAGACCCTCAGATCACGCAGCGCCACTGATTCGATCCAAGACCAGCGGCGAGATGATCCCAAGGTTTCCATATCCTGTACCAGGCCGTATCCTGAGCAGCTACTGTGGTGGTCATGGAGGAGTGGAGAACATGAGACTGATTCCTGTGACGCTCCAGGGACAGACAAGTCTTCGCTGAGGTCCAGCTTCCAGCCTCCGGCACTTGGACAACATCTTTGCACAAAACGTTTGGCCAGTGGTGAAATGGTAGTGCTCGTCTGAGCCTGGTTCTCTCAAGGTTTTTTCTTCCCCTTTGCCAATTGGTGAAGTTTTTTCCTGCTGTCGCCACTAGCTTGCATAGTTCGGGATCTGTGGAGCTGCGCATCGATGGATTTACTCTTCAGTGTTTGAACTCTCAGTAGTGATTATTAAACCACACTGAACTGAGCTAAACTGAACTGAACTTAAACTTTGGAAAATTAACTACACTGTTTCAATTTACTATGATCTTTTATGTGAAGCTGCTTTGACACAATCTACATTGTAAAAGTGCTATACAAATAAAGGTGAATTGAATTGAATATTAACAGAACAAAAAAGAGATGTGACTAAAAACTGTAGATTGTGGACACTTGCAATCCATATACTGCACACGCAACCAATTTTCTGTCATTTAAAACCGCCATGTCCCTGTCAGAACATACAAACTAAATAAAAGCACACAAATGTGCTGACAGTTTTAGGTACCATGGATTGTTATGGGTCAATGATGCGGCACAAATCCATAAATTTCAGCCTTTCTAACTGTTCTTTCTGTTAAGAAACTCTGTATAGGCACAGCTCAGGTTTGTCTCTGCGTCGGTTGGTCACGCTAAATCTTAATGCACAACAATTATCCGGCTTTTTGGCTAAAAAAGAGAAATTATTCTGCCTGTGACTTGCCAGCAGGAGACTGGGGAGCATTCCCCTAATGGTGATACGACACAGGAGAACTTTTAACGTAATCACTATGAATTGTGGTTATATTCTGCATAAGATTAAATACATTTATTGTCATCTTAATTGTCATCAAAAGAGTGCACCACACATTTCCTTGATAAGTCATTGACTCATAATATTGCAGACCTGGAAAACCTCCTCATCCAGGAGACGGGCTCCAAAAACAGTGATGCCCTTGGTGTCCAACACTGGGTTGTTACTCCTTGGCAGGGTTTTGGTGATGCGATTCTTGCAGTCCAGGATCAGAGTGATGTTCTTCTTCTGCACAGAAATAGCAATGCGGTGCCACCTATAGGATGATAGGAGGTATTGAATGTTTCAATGAGCATCAAACAAGTTCCTGTATACAGTTTGTGGGGCTGCTAAAAGACTGTAAGAAACCTTCGAGAATCCAGAAAGTCATGTTTACTATTCACCCAGCAGTTACACCTCACATTGCTTGAAATCTAACAATATCATGGCTGAATAATTCAAATTATATTATTAATATATGTGACCCTGGACCGTAAAAACAGGTCTAAGCATAGTTTGGCATATTCAGTTTTTTTATTTATACATCACTACAAGCTAAATAAATAAGTTTTCCCTTGATTCCTTATTTCCTAAATATTGAAACATTTCTACACAATTTCTACACATTTCTAGTCACAAATGGAATGTTTATATATTTACAGTAGTAAATATGCTAAATATCTTAAGTGACCATGATTTTAACTTAATATTATATTAATTTTTGAGAAAAAAGAAAAATCTATAATTTTGTTATTGCCCAAAATATACCCGTGCAACATAAGACTGGGTTTGTGGTCACAGGGTCACATATATGAAGCTTTTCTAGACACAGATGGACTGATGGGTCTCAGCAGGGGTTGGTTACTGACTTGCCGTCAGCCAGGTTGACGCCTTTGAACAGTGGGTAGTCCTCTGGGGCAGGTTTGCGATGCTGGTCCTCATACAGGAAGATGGGTGAGCGTCCCAGCTCCAGTCCGAGCTGCTGTACACCCTGCTCATTATAGATGGACAACAGGAAGGCTTGAAGGCCAGCCTTGGCCTTAACCAGAGTCATGATGGAGAAGTTCTCCGGGAAACGTCCTATAGGCAGGAAAAAAATGCAAAAATGATAAATATGAAGATCTGAGATGAGAAAAGTACATTATTTTAAGCACAGATGCATTCGTAGTCTGGGGTAAACCTGTGATTCATGACTCAACTTGCAGAAATTGCACTCATTTCACAGACACGAGCATTCAGATTTAGTGTTAACTTTGCAAGCATCTCATTAGCTACTGAAAAGCTCTCATCCTGCTTTAGAGGAGTAATTGCATGTTAGCAACCCAAATGATTTTCAGCCAGACCCAATAATCTTTCTAAGCATTATAATACAGTCTGAAGCATTAAAAAACATAGTCTTTTCTGTTTTGAATTTCTTCATAATTCATATGGGTTATTAATTGCAGGTACATTTTGTGTCTCCAAGACAAGCCTATTATTTTTCTAAAACATCAAATTTATTTAAGCAGTTTTGCATAATAGTATAAATTACATCACATTCTTTCTAAAAATTAATGTTTGTGTGTGTATCTAGGGACATTCTGTCTTTATATATATATTGAATTGACTATGACTATAATTATACAGTATTTGCCTCAAGAATCATACATTCAGCTTCGATTATCATGAAATAATTAAGTCTAATTTTCATCTTATTGTGTGTTTACTCTACTGTGTTAACTAAACATTTGCATGAAACATCAATTTTCAGTGTTATTTGTCATTTCAGTGATAAAAAAATACACTTTGTGTCTGTTCACAATACAAAAATACATTACTGTGCTTTAAGTAATATGCTTGAGGTAGATTGAATATGCTAGAAGACATTGAGGTGTGTCATTATTCTCCTCTCATTCATTTTTGCAGAATTGTTTAGGATACACCAATAGTAGATCAATTATGTCAACCCTGTTACTGTAATTTTTAGGGAATTTTTCATTTGTTTTTACAAAACAAAAATATGATAAAAATGCACAAAATTCAGATTTAGACATGTCATGTGCTATCTGGTTTGATGTTAGCATCTTCAGCTAAAGCACACAATATTTGAAAATGTCTTCTCTGTTATGGTTTTAAAAAGTTAACAGAATCAAAAAATCCTTATCACATTTAATCTTTTCGCATTATTTTTAATAATGGATTCCGTTTACTGTCAGTTATAGATTTGCTGTGTATCATTTGAGTTTAATGAATGGAAGACACTGTAAATGTATCTGCAATTCTGAAATAATCCTGTTGCTGGTTTTCTAAATGAACAATACACAACTGTGATATACAAACATAACAGAAGTCATCAGGTTTGGTTTATATAATTTATTTTTTATTAAAGGAGAATTATGCCCCTTTTTACAAGATGTAAAGTCTCTGATGTATCTAAAGTGTGTATGTGAAGTTTCAGCTCAAAATACCCCAAAAAATAACATACATAACTCTTTGAATCAACCCCCTTTAAGGCTTTGAGCCTAATTGTGCCATTCTGGTGACTGTCCCTTTAAATTTAAATGAGATTGTGCTCCTTTCAAAAGAGGGCGGAGCTACAAATGCCTATATGTCAGCATACTGGCAGATTTAAAAACTAAAGTCCTATGCTAATGAGGGAGCAATCGTCACTAAAGGGCGGGGCTTTCCCCCTCTGATGACACTTACATCTGGAGAATGTCAATCAAAGTGTTTCTGCAGACTGTTTTTATCAAGTGTGATTATAAAGAATAAACCTAATACATTTTTACCATTAGAAGCTGGTTATATTCACAGACTGTTGGCCCACAGCTGTGTTTAAACCCTTTATAAAAGTGATTTTCGCATAATAAGTCCCCTTTAAAGCAAGCAGATATTGAAAGAACCTACCTGAGAATAGTTGTTTGGTGGGGGCAGAGATCTGGGCTTTTTTAGTGATGCGGTAGGCATGATCAGGGGAGCCGGACAGACGGGAGGTACAGAAACCTGGAACCTTCTGCACACCTTCGGGAAGGGAAGGCAACTGCAGCACCCGCAAAACATCTACTGGATCTGAAGGAGTGCAAGAGTTTGGTCATATTTTTTAAAATTGTTAACACAGCATACGTTTTTATTGCATGATTTGCAAAATAATGCATGATTTTTAGACTAAATCAATTTCAGTGATCACAAAACAATAATATTGGCCATAATGAGTTGGAAAATAGAGTTCAAAATAGATGCTGAATCCTCCAACAGGCCCCACACACAGGCAGGTTTGAACATTTCATGTCTTGTTTCCATCTTCCTATTGCTTTTGGCAGCTGTGATGCTCTTTATGGGATTTCTGCGAATCCCGAAGCCATCTGCTCAACCCACAATGTGTACTACATTATTAACTGTCTAAAACTATGTTAAACTCTCTAACGAGCCTTAATGTATTCGCAGTACGCATTTGAGGTTGAGCATGTTTGGCTCCTGCATTCTTTCTAGCGCCTGACAAATCTTTTATTTCCTTTATTTTAGTGCTGCTAGTTTCCTCTGAGGCTCTGCCAGTGTATTTGGCTCCTATAACCACACTGACCGAAATATGGTCTATGTACTTCCCACAATCAGTAGTTAGGTCATTTTGTATTTAGCAACTTGAAGATTCATATTGCAGAGCAGAAATAGAGAATTCTTCAAAAGTAAACTAATTAGAATGCATGTACAGGGTTAGTCAAGTGAAGAAATATAAAGACAGGGCAATAGCCTATAAAGGAGTAGTGTACTATATGCTGTGAGGAGCATGGAAGTGGTTCAAGAGGGCAGGAAAACCCTAAAACGGAGCTTCTAGCTAAGCAATGCTTCCTTGATTCTCAAAAGGTGCAGCTATTCAAATGCTGGGAGAAAGAGATGAACAATGAAGAGAAAGTCTCTGGTCACTGGATCGGTTTCCAGAAGAGACAACATGCACAATGTATGGACTGTTTGAGTCCACTATATGTACCTTTCTGGTTAAATGGATGAAACTAAAAGGGAGAAGCCTGAAAGGCATTTCCAAAAAGTAACAAAAAAGTAGCTGTATGAACCAAAAGTGGAAGCAATTAAGTAAGAACTAATGTTTCAACATTTAATCATTCAGATTTATATGAATACATTTACATATTGTAAAAAAACACCTGAATGATCACTTGTCTTAAACAAGCTTACAAAAGAATCAATATAATGCACATTGTCTATTGAGTAGGTTTTAAAACTGCAAATGACACTCTACCACATAACTTCTTAAGTGTCTTTTTTTTTAAATTGTGATAAATATTTCTTATTTCTTCTTTTGCAGCTTAGTCTCTTTACTGGGGTCGCCACAGTGGAATGAACCGCCAACTTATCCAGCATATGTTTTACGCAGCGGACACCCTTCCAGCTGCAACCCAAGTGATAAATATATAGCATGAAATTTTAACATTGTTTTGTTTTAGTTTGTTAGCAAAGGAAGACAATAGTAGACAATAGATAATAGAGGAAATTATTTGGCTTAAAAACTATTTGAACATCTGGAATCTGAGGATGCAAAACAATTTAATAAAAAAATATCTAAAAAATGAATAAATATAGGTGTTACGGTGGCGCAGTGGGTAGCAAGATTGCCTCACAGCAAGAATCCCTTGAAGCCCTGGTTCAAGCCCTGGTTCAAGCCCCAGCTAAGCCAGTTGTAGAGTTTGCATGTTCTCCCCGTGTTGGCGTAGGTTCCTCCGGGTGCTCCGGTTTACCCCATAAGTCCATAGACATGCGCTACAGGTGAATTGAGTTAACTAAATTGTCCATAATGAGTGTGTATGGATGTTTCCCAGTGATGGGTTGCAGCTGGAATGGCATCTGCTGCATAAAAGATATACTTGATAAGTTGGCGGTTCTTTCCTCTGTGGCGACCCCTGATTAATAAAGGGACTAAGCCGAAAATGAATGAATGAATAAATATTTATCAAAAAATATGTTCAAATATTATAATGCAGAACATCGCTTCAAATGTTGTCTAAAAGAAACATTTAGCACACATTGCTAATACAAAAATTTAGTTTTGTCATATTTACAGTAGGACATTTATCAAATATCTTCATGGGACATGATCTTTACTTAATATTTTAATGTTTTTTGGTAAAAATAAAATAAAATCAATGATTTTGATCAATGCAATTTGGCTATTGCCAAAACTATACTCATGCAACATAGGTTTAAGGATCACATATTTAATCATTCACCTGAATGTCTTAAAAATGAGCTGATTAATTACCCTAAATCAATAAATCACTACAACACTCAAAAAATAAGTTTGCTGTTTGTTCAAACTACTTCTTTTAAATGAGCTGAAACAACAAAATTCTTGAGTTTTTTTTTGGGACAACTCAATTGTTTTATGTTCAATCTACTTAAATATGTAAAAAATAATAAAATAACTTTATTCCTTCAAGCTGTCTCAATACAACTCAATTGTGTGGAACCCAGCTTTTTTTTTACAGTGTACTAAACAATATTTATTACTAAAGACATTATTACTTCTATTAAACCAACCACAGTGCAAGACACACAGTAGCTGTTTCCATCCAAAAATGCCAACTTTATGCGCAAAACTGGAATATTGTTAAAGGACGTGCGAATAAAGCAGCGCTTCCATCCAACGAGTCAAAGAGAACAAAATCGTCACTTCCTGATTAACTGGCGCCAAATATCAAAAGTAAAAACTAAATTTGGCAGGAGAAGCTGCGCGAATCTTTTCTTTATTTAATAAATGATTTGCGCCTCAGAAGACAAATGTTGACATGCAATGAATGCTTTGTGGTGTTTGAAGGCATGAGATGCCGAGCACAGACACTCTTGACAGTTTTGGAGGTAATTAATAATATATTGAAATGGTTAAGGTGTTTTAGAACGAACAAAACAACATTTGGGATGTTTTACAATGTGTTCAGCCTGCTGGTTTGTCCATTCACACACATTTTTAACATCACATGATCTCTTATAACAAAATCACATGACCTTATTTTAATGCACATTCTGGAATTTGTTGAGTAAAAGTGTTTCCATCATAGTTTATGTGCATCTTTTCCAGTTTATCCTACTCAGTTATTTGCATAAGTTTTTTATGCATATCTTGCAGTTTCCATCAACTGATTTTTTTATGCTCGTATCCAAAATGAGCATAAAATAGGTGGATGGAACTTAGCGATTGAGGACAAAAAATCTAAAAGCATGTTTTGTACATTGTAAACATCCCACATAGCAAAATATCTCTGGTCCAGCCTGTTTTGTGTTTACCTTATGATTAAAGTTGTTGCACGTCCGCCGGTTCCCGCCTCAAAATGAGCAAATTTGAGCCACTTGTACATTAAGGAAGCGTTCAGAAAAAACAAAACACCAGCAAAGGAACTCGACACAGAGAAACATAGACACCTACTGCCAGCTAGCATTTCGGAAGTGTATTGCACAGCAAAAAAAAACGCGCAGAAGTATAAATGCACAGCTATGTGCAAGGCTTGTGCCGTAGGTCACGCCGGTGACTTGATGCAGAAGTATAAACCAGCCTTTACGGTACATGACTGGACCAAGTCTGGCTTCCAGACGAGGGCCAAACATGGACCAAATCTGGGCCAAGTCTTAGCCAAGTTAATAACCCATAACTGAACCTGAACTGGGCCAGATATGTTGGTTTGTCACGAATGCAATGAAATTGCTAAACCCATGAATCATTGCACTTTAAGTCTGGTTTATACTTCTGCGTCAAGTGACCGGCGTGACCTACGATGCAAGCCTTGCACCTAGCCGTGCATTTATACTTCTGCGCGCTGTTTTTGTTGCTCTGCAATACACTTCCGAAACGCTAGCTGGCAGTAGGTGTCTATGTTTCTCTGTGTCGAGTTCCTTCGCTGGTGTTTTGTTTTTTCTGAACACTATCTAATGTACAAGTGGCTCAAATTTGCTCACTTCGGGAACCGGCGGACGTGCAACAACTTTAATCATAAGGTAAACACAAAACAACAGTCTCCACCCGGAGCTCCTTCACGGGACTCCACACTTGTAAACACCCACTGCATCACGGTTGCGCGGCTCTCACCTCCGCCCACACTCATCAGCGCCACCAAGCCGACCAATCACAGAGCTTGCGCTACGCATACGCATGCGCTTGAAGCAGAAGTATAAATCAGCCTTAAAGGCTATGGGCGTGCTTTTCCTCGAAGCGACTTGATTGGTAGAATTTTTTATTTTTATTTGAGAATAATAAAAATGTATTTCAAATGTGGGTCAAGATAGGCCAGACTCACATGGCCCATATATCAATTATTACCATCTGGGCCAAATACTACATTTTACATCTGGCCCAAGTATTGTGTACCGCCTTAAAGATGGTGCCACCTCTGCAAAACCAGGCCCATGTTTGCCCTACATGCTGTATGCCAGTGCCGGATGAATGCCTGCTGTGCTAGATTTATGCCAAATCTGGGCCAGAATTCTTTGCTACTTGGGATCCTTTAATGTTTGAAACCAAGATGAATGCTTTCACAATGCGTTCACACAAATAAACACTGTGTGTTCACACAAACCGCAAACACAGCAGCACACAAAGACCCTCAAAGAACGAAGCAGCAAACATTCCAATCCCATCCAGGTCAATGACAGTCAAGGTGACCCCAACATTTCCAAACCAACTTCCACCAGAGCTCCGTCATGACCGTGCAGTGCAAATGAGAGAACATTCCAGAAGATCCAACAATGTGATGCTCTTTCTTTGACCCTTGCTGCTCCACTGTTTTTCTGTTTTCTGTGCTAAATACCAGCAAGACGTACCACCTGACACCTTGACCTTTCAACTCTCACCTTTACTGTCTCACAATGACTCGCTTGTTTTGAGTACCACGAACAGATTGAAGATCAACGCTTGTGAATGTATCAAACAACTGCTACGACATAACCACAGATTCAGCTTCAAAAAGATGCTAAAGACATGAAGATAAATCCATCAAGCCGTCTGGATCTGTCTGGTTCTGTCTTCCCGCCAACCGCAACAGTTAGGCGTGCATGTACAGGCCTGCCTGGAGGTTATAATTTAGATCATAGCTCCCTATATTTATGATTTATTTATAATACGCAGACAGTTTTGCCATCATACCAACTCGTGGCATAATGTGGGGTTGCGGAGACGAGTATATCAAACGAGTGTTTAATGTTCACAGATTGCCAAGTGTGTTTGTGTGGTTGATTTTGTCTTGGTCTTGATGAAAGGTTAGACGAATCCTAAGATTTACACAAGTGTATAAGTCTAGCTATTGATGCTTTCTTTCTAAGGATGTGAAATCAATCTTGTTTTTAATGAACTTTGATGAAACTTTCAAATAAATAACTCTATGACAAAGGGTTTAGTTCACCCAAACTAAAGGGTTAGCTTTAAAGGGTTAATTCACCCAAAATATTAACCATTATTTACCCAATTTTGACTCGTTTCAAACCAGTTTGAGCTTTTTATTTGATCTATTGGACCCAAAAGAAGATATTTTGAAGAATGTTAAAAATACTTCCATATTATTTGGTTTGTTTTACTATGGAGATCAAGGGTTTAAGGTTTCCAACATTTTGTGTGAACTATCCCTTTAAGAGGCTCATTTATCTTGACTTATTTATCTTGATATTAATCTTGACTAATTTAAAAAATTTTCCTACCCTAGAGATGAAATGTTCCTTCAAAGATTGCTGAGAAGAGCATTAAAAACACACATTGCTTAAAAAAGATCACAAATTGAATATACATTATGATAATGTAATATCATATCCTAAATATAAATATATATATATCTAGTGGCAGTGTGTTGTGAGTCTGTGTGGTTCAGCATGAGTCAGTGTGGGTGCAGAGAGCGCCTCTGCTTGGCACTGCCAGGATGGACAAACTGACCACACGCCCACTATATTAAACATCATGTACGCTAAAAAAGATTGAGCGTTTATACAGGCTCCCCACAGCTACTGTATACACCCTTCACTGCAAACCAAAGCATACACCACTCAGGGTAAAGTTTATATTTTGGGGAAATACCTTAATACAAAGATAAAATAATAGCAATGTAAGATTAAAGTTCATGTTTTGCAAATATTCAGAAATTTGGAGAGTGAAAATAAAGAACAAAATTGTAAAACTTTAACCTTTACTTTCATTAACTTAAGAAGGTGAAGTCATTAAATCATCTGACACACTAAATTCCCTTTAATAATAATAAAAAAGCCAGACTAAAGGATGAAGGTGCTTATTATGCTCTGAGTGAATCTTTCAGATGTGGCGCTCTTGAGTTTAGAAAGCTTGAGCAGTTTTGGGCCCTCTTGTGGCCAGTTGTCTGCATCCCACAACAACTATTTTAAACCTTGCACTGGAAAACAGATCTTTTTGTGAGATATAGAAACTCCTGGAACAATTTTATTGCACATTTGCATTTTAAGGATGTTTCCAGAATATATCCATAACATAAGACGGACTGGAAGAGTGATCTCCAGTATATTCTACAAGCTATCTAATCTAAAAAAAAAAAAGGGAAAAGGATTGTGAGGACTGAACCTTGAGGACATGATGAATATCTATCTCTCCCAAACATACCGCAAAGCAGCACTTCTCCACCAAGAGGAACTGTATTGTTGTCAACAGAGTCATTTAAGGCTTCTGGAGGCCCTGTTGTGGTGTAAGTGTGGAAAAGTTCCTACAGCTGAGAACACTGGGACTGGATGCAAACTAATAGCAGAGCTCACCACAACAATTCAATTAAGCAGCATTCATACCAACTACAAAGCCATACAGCAAGGGTGTGCAAACTCGGTAATGGAGGGCTGGTGTCCTGCTGAGTTTAGTTCCAACTTGCTAGTATTTCTAATAAGAGCTTGATTAGCTAGTTCATATGTGTTTAATTAGGATTGGAGCTAAAGTCTCCAGGACGCCAGCCCTCCAGGGCTGAGTTTGGACACCCCTGCCATACAGGAAACAACTAGTTACAATACTACTGTATCCTTGATTAATACCAAATATGCAAAGCAGTAAGAGCAATATTAGTCTATATATACGATTCATGCACAACTTTAACATCTGAAGAGCACTCATTCCACTTTTTTCGGCATATTTAGTTCACTCAAAAAAAAATTAAATGTACAAATTTTTTTATTCCCATTCATGTGACATTGAAGACTGTGCTGAAGAAGCTGATTAATGGGACCCATCTACAGTACTTCCATGGCATGGAAAAAATTACAATGGAAGTCAATGTGTCCCATAAACCAGCATTTTTCAAAGTATCTTCAATTGAGTTCAATAGAAGAAAGAAGACATGAAGAGATTTTCATATTTGGAACTATCCCTTTAAATTTTGCATGTTGACATTGTTTGGTTAGTAAGTGCAAAGATTATGAATGAAAGTAACACACAATGACATGCTGCTTTACTGAAACTGTCAGGAATGACGGACACACCCGCGAGGACAGTCTTTTCTCATATGCTACGAATATACACGTGAATATTCCGGGCATTTCCTTCGCACACAGTGGCTCCATTCACTCCTCAGCACTCCGTTTGGTTGAGGGTGTTTTGGTTAGCAGAAGTCAGACAGACTGTTCTTTGAGAGCTCGCTGCCTTTGAAATGAGCTCGAAGGAACATCCATGTTAAATAAATACTCCCCACCTAAAATCACTACACTTCCATAAGTCACATTCAACAATGTGGAACAACAATGACTAGTTTTTAACGCAGCTAGATGGAATGATTCAACTTGGATGATAAAACGTAAACAGACAGTGGCTTGGTTTCTATTTTGAACCATTTAAACTAGCTTCTTACTAATATAAACCATACAAAATAGATAGAGTAATACACAGTGCAACATTCAATGCCCTAAGACTGGCATACTGTGGAAAATCCTCCAGGTGTAATAGACGTTTACACAAATATCACTGAGCTCACACGTACACGGAGACACTAACTCATTCACTACATCTCTCTGAACCACAGGGCAGAATAATAACCTACTCATACGAGGCACAAATATTCAGACTTCCTCTAAATACACAAGGGAGGGAATGGGGAGAAAAAAAAGGAGAGATCAAATCAGTGATCTGGAATTACATCTATGCCTCAGGGACTTTAGGTGCACATCTAAAAATAGTATGATTATTGATTGAAATATTAATTTGGAAGGGCATTCAATCTGAATTTGTATTATTTATTAATATATTCTCTGTATTTATTGCAGATGAATGACTTTCGAAAGCAGCTGAATCTCGAGCGCCACTGAAAATAGTGGTGAACATATGAACTGCAGGTGCGTGAATATTTCTACGTGTAAAAAAATAAAAACATTTATATACAGAACGATATAGGCTATGTTAGATGGCAATATAAACAATATAAAATACAGTATAAAACATTAAATCAAATGCAGTGACAATTTTATAATTAATTCTAAAATAAATCAAAGTGCAGATGGGTTTCAGGCTACATTAAAAGGAATAGCCTAAACATCCAGTCAGACAATAATTATAGAAAACAAACTGGAAAGACTCACCAGGACATCGTCAACATTTTTAGATCACCCTGAAGGCAATTTATTTACTCATTGGCACAAACTAAATTATTTTTAAAGAGAAAATAATACGAGCTTAAATTAAAGCTTTAGATCCGGCATTTATAAAGCGTTCAAAGACAACTTACTCTCATTAAGCCATTGTTCAGAAATATTCGATTACCTGAATGTCTGACTAATATGAATCAAGCATTTTAGAAAGCAGCGTGATAAATAAAATATTACTAATCATACTTAAAAAAATAATTATTAAAAAATAATAAAAAAAATTGTAAATATGTAGATAATAAATAGATTTTACGATTTAGCCTTTGAGTTAAAAACAACATACAACTCATTGCTGCATGCTGAATTAAAGTTGGAACCAACACCTGAAATCCTGTCAGTGAAAGCACCGTCTTGTCCTATGCCCCCGCCGGGGATGCCACATTATGCGTGCCAACGCGGCCTCAAGCGCACGGGCCTATAATTCATACCTCATCTATTAAAAACCCTGACAAGACAAACTAACGATGTCTACTGAAGAGACACAAATCAAATATAACACAATTGTGAGCTTAACAAATGTTAACACGCTAATAAACACATCCAAAATGATAAGGAACAGGACTACATGTGGAAAACACTCAAGCATCTTCTTAGACAGACTACACATCTGCGTTTCTACATGGACGGCATGAAAACGCATCAAAAACAAGTGTTTCACTGGGGTATAACGAACAAAAATAATGTCTAACACCCAAAAAAAGCAAAATGCTCACCTGCTTGTGCCATAGCAAGGCACAGGAGGAGCACAAACGAGGTCTCCATGCACCACGGCCTCCGCTTCTTCCGAATATCCATAGTTCCCAAGTTTTTCACGGATTTGGTTTGACTACAAGGCAGGACAATTTCAGAAATTAGCCTTTTGGTTCTTTTCTCTCATGAAAACTCAGTGGAGTCGGTTTTAAGAGAGCCTTTAGAGACGTCGTAAACGCAAACCCACCTTGTTCTTCAATAAGTTATCTGTGCTATGTACAAAACTTAAATAGAAAGAAGGGTTCGGGTAATAAATATGTAGTTTTACAGCTTGAAATCCCTTTTGCTAGAGCCCCATTGAGTCTGAGAGAACAGAAAAGCGGAGAGAGCAGAGAGAGGCTTCAAATCACTCTCTCTCAATCTCTCTCTTTCTCTCTCCCTCTTCTTACTTTCTCCCACGAAATGCAGGGGAGCGTGTGTGTGTGTGTGTGCGTGTGTGTGGAGAGAGAGAGTGAATGAGAGGGTAGAGAGTAAAAAAGAGGGAGGGAAACTCATGCACAGGGATCCGAGCGCATTTCTATACTCTCGTCGACAGACTTTACTAAATTACCAAATGATCTATTTGGCCCTAAATGTCCGTATTCATCAAATGGGATGTTTGATATTGACGTGCCAGTAATTGGCATGTAGTTCAGTCAGTTTATTTCTTTCTATTTATGTCTGTTTCACAGCTGAACCATGTAGGACCGATGGGTCCGTTGGCAAGTAGAACTTCGGCAGCCAATCAGATCTTTATCCGTTCGTGACGTCACGTGGCTGCTTCCAATCCCTCCCCTTTTCATAGTTTGGTCCTGCAGGGTAAATTAAAATGACCACGACAGCAGGTACGTAACGAAATGACCGTTTAGCCCTGTCAGCAAAGCTTCATTTTAGATCACACGCCTTTGAAGAAATAGCCAGCTTTTATCGAGTATTCATAGTTCCCAAGTTCTATTTGGATTACAAGGCAGGACAACTTAAAAGTGGCCTTCTTGCTCTTTCTCGACTCAGCTTTTAAGGATAAATTTAAAATAGGGGAGAGCGGGGACGAAAGAAACATTTTTCATAAAAACCTCCTTTTTAAAAGATATGTTTTTAGATGTTTTAAGATATGTTTTTAGCAGAAATCAGTATCTGCTGTGGTTACTAACAAGAGTGCTCTATCAAAATCAAGTGTAGTTTCATATTAATGTGGAACAACGTCAAAATAACTTCACTTTAAACTAAAGTTGCCCAATTTTACTTTTGAACACATCAGTAGGGATGAAAGTAACACATGGTTGGGTCAAAAGTAAGACAACAATATTTGCTACATTTACTAACCTAATCTTCATTCATTCCATTTCTTTTCGGTTTAGTCCCTTTATTCATCCGGGGTTGCCACAGCGGAAATGAACCGCCAACTTATCCATCACATGTTTTACGCAGCGGATGCCCTTCCAGCTGCAACCCATCTCTGAGAAACATCCATACACACTCATTCACACTCATTCACTACGGACATAGCCTACCCAATTCACCTGCACCGCATGTCTTTGGACTGTGGGGGAAACCGGAGCACACGGAGGAAACCCACGCAAACGCAGGGAGAACATACAAACTCCACACAGAAACGCCAACTGACCCAGCCGTGGCTCGAACCAGCGAACTTCTTGCTGTGAGGCGACAGCACTACCTACTGCGCCACTGTGTACCTAGCCTAATATTGTTTATTTTAAATATATTGTAATATTATTATATTATTGTTAATGTTCACTGGTAACATATTTTTTTTGCAAAAAAAACTGCATTTTTATTTTAAATTTCAGCTCTATCAAATGTTTCAAAAGCAATCCAACAATGCAAAATGTTAACATTTTCCACAATTTTTAAATATTTTTTACTATTATTGGTAGGGATGCTGCGATCGATGGGCCAGAGGTCGGTATCAGCTGATAATCACATTTCATGACTTGATTGGTACCCGCTAACCTGGCCGATCTTATGAACTGATTACAACTGTTTGTTTACGAGTTTACAAGCAGAGGATATATAAGAACTGAAATCTTTTCACATCTCAGAACTAAAAGTTCTGTGCTTTCAACAATATTGCAAGTTCATTAAAACCTGGCAGGAAATATTAGGGAAATATATATAATATATAAAAATATATATTAAATATAAATCTTTATAATATATATATATATATATATATATATATATATATATATATATATATATATATATATATATATATATATATATATATATATACTTATATACTTATTGCAATAAACAGTAGGACCTATTTATGGACCTATTTCCTTGATACACCTATAGGTGTGCATTTTAACTTCTGCTTCAAAAATCCAAACTTCATTGAGACATGTTGAAATCTTCTTCTATCATTTGCAATGTTTCCAAATTGCTTTGTTAGTGATTTTTCTAACCAGTTTTTGTATCTGTTTTATCTATTAATCCGACCATTACATGTACACACTAAAATGGTTATAAGAGACATGTTTAAGGAATTATATGCAGCATCTTTCATTAATTCTCTTAGGTAAGGAGAGATCTTCACTTAAGGGTCATACTTTGAGGGAAGATGTGCTTTATGTATTATAAAGCTTGAAGCATCAGAATCGGTACTCTGTATCGGTCGATCACCATGACAAGGAATTGGTACTCGGTAACGGCTGCAAAAATCCTGATCGGATCATCCCTAATTATCGGCAATATGCATTAATTTTTATAAAACATGTGAATCAAAACACTGGAAACTTTAATGTGGAAGTGAAATAAAGTTTGTCTATTAGCAGTGGGACATAAATAACTGTTACTTTTGTCGCCGCAGGAACTCTTGCCATTTGAACCTGATTTACTTTTAAACTGGAAAAGCTCACAGATTGCACACTCAAGGATGTGTTATTGCACTGAATTTCCTGTAGATTGATCATCACTGTGATGCATAAAAACAGAAACACAACTTGTAATAAGAAAAGAACCACAACAATAATTAATTTTTTGTACTTAAAAACTAAAATTCAGACCTAACTGCGGGACACGGTCCCGAAATCAGCTGATATTTGGCAGCTCCATCAAGGGTTGCATGCTGAATGAGCTGTTATAATCTGGAAATTAAATGTTGTCAGGGCTTCAAGAAAATCACTTTGTTACTTTCGTTCCATGCCCCGCTCTCCCCTACATAACATACAGAAACGCAAGCTCACTTTGTTCTTCAGAAAGTTATACAATGACCATGGTAAAAGTTAATGAACAAAATTAATGTCTAGCATTGTCAGCAAAGATATAATGTAGTGAGTCACGCCGTTATTAAAGATCTTTTTACAGCATATGTAAATTAATGAAGCTCCTAATTTTCTGTCAGTCATTTTTGGTGCGCAATTTGCTGAGGTTGGTCGCCCCTCCAGAACATTTATGTGGACATCGAAACAAAGCACAATATTTGGTGATTTAATGCATAATATTCAGGCCCGTAGCCAGCCTGGTGAAAACGGTGGTTCTTTTTTCTCAAAAAGTGGACCTTTTAGCAGTTATTTGCCTCATTTTCTATTTAATATGAGGTTTCAATACTGCATTTTAATGACATTTTAAGCAGTTTTTTGTTTAAACAGCTTGTCAGATGGTCATCAGAACCAAACTTTTTGATGTACCAAAACATTTCCTTAAAGATTTTTGAAAAAACATACTTTAAAATACTAATTTATTACATGATTTATCATTAAAAGAAATTGGATTCATTATTTTTTATATTAAAAACTGTAGATTGTGATCACTTATTAAACAAATAACAATCTGGCCAGCACATTCAACTTTCCTCAGTTAGAATTAGGCCATTTGAATAAAAAAATAAACAATAATAATGTAGAGCGTCACAATTTTTCTAGATTTTGCTCTTGTTAAAAAGTTACATTGAAAATTCATGGATAACAGTAGTATTAAAATTAACTTTAATTGACCGTCTTTGGTGCTTAATAATTAAATAATTGTTTGCATTGACCAAAACTGATTAGCTGCAGTAATGACAGCCAACAGAGAATTCCACTTGGTCTTAAAGCCTTCTTTGATGGGTTATTTTCACAATTTATGATGGAATAGCAGTCAAAATAGGACAAATGAGCTCATGTATGGGACATATTCTAGACCTTTGTCAATAGGGGTGGGTCTTTCGAACCACTCGAACCCCCCCTGGCTACGGGCCTGACATTCAAATCTCTTAACACGTTATTAGGCCTACAAGTTTTGTCGACCTACCAACTTATGCAAAACCTCCTACAGCTTACTGTTGCTATAGCAGTCATTGAGTCACGCAGCAAGCATATGTTTTAGTGAAGTATTTTTATGCTGCACTGGATTTTCAAAAGGCATACATACATGTTTATCAACGAAATGTAGTCCCAAATATTTTTAAGATATGTAGAAAGATAAAAGTCTAAAGATAGGATATTTAAGTAATGCAACTTTATAGATAAATTCTCACAAAGTATTCACATCTGATAAGGAAATTAATAAATGGTTTAATAAGTATTATCCGGATATTAAAGAATATTCAATTATGCATAAATGCAGCATTTAGAAACTTTCTGGAGGCCTGTTTCCTCCAGGCCAGAATGAACTGGAACATGTTACGAGGTTTAGTTGTTCATAAAAGTCATCATAACCCTATACACTCAAATAACCCTTAGCATTTTTACTTAAGTGAGTCAGAAAGCAATGATTAAATGTAATCATCTGCTCTCTCATTTTCTTTTAGATCTCTGATACACCACAAGAAAAACCAGTCCATTTTTGATGTTCCTCCATTTTGTCTGTCACTGCCTCCTATAGACGCTGCAGTTCTTCAAAGTAAAGAATAAAAAAGGAAACCAAGTCATTTATTTAAGGTTACGCCTGTGTTCTGTCCAAAAACCATTATAAATGGCTGTGCTTTTGAAGAAATAACCTATAAGAGTCTGCAGCCTGAGTCTGAGGTTCCTGAAATGAATTTGAAAACAAAAAAAAGATCTATAAATGTATTAAACTGTTATATTGTAATGAAAATACTGTCAGCAGCAACTAATCACTAAATAACCTGCTTGGTGTGAATATATCCTGCACCTAAATGACCTGCACTTTTACCAATATAAAATCGTCTCCAAATTAAGGAGCTGATGAGAGCTTTCGCCCTGCAGGGATATTCTAACTTGCAGGATGAAAAGTGATTCAGATCAGTGCTTCTTATGTCCTGTGGCCCATTATGGTCGAAGGGAGACAATCCATAACAATCATGGTGTGTGTTTTTGTGAGGCATCTGGCTGGTGCACTCTAGCGTTTCTATAATAAAACAGCATAATCATACGCTTTAAATCTGTGGTGTTCCCATCGACACACAGAGGTCAGAGGAGAATGTCAGAAAGAATCAAGGTATTTTTAAAAATGTGAAAAAAGATCATGGAAAATGAGGGATGTGGGAATCAGGTGAAGTATACACACAGCTGAAGAAGTTTAACTATGATATATTTAACATATATTTAATTATTTATCTAATACAAAACTAAAGGTTTAAAGTAAATATATAACAAATATACAAATGAACTCCATACATAGACATACATACAGTCAGTGTATGTTTATAACAGATTGTGTGGGATTGAAATTGTCTAATGATTGTATTTTTTTGTAATTAGCACTGAAGCTAAAAGTAACTGCTATGCTGAGTTGGATAAAAAGCGCTGTGAGCTGTTCATAATTATGGTCAATTATGCTGAACAAAAAAGGAAGTAAAATCTCTAAACTCACATTAACCAGCTGAACACATTCAAATTCCACTCATTTGCTTTGTCTGAGGCAAATACATGTTACATGACCACTCAGGTGAACGTATGTTTGTAATGTACTATTGACCTGACCCACAAAGCTTTGCACAAATCATGAAACCAACAGTACACTATCAGTGAAGCCACTGAATATTAAATGCAAACTTTTTAGATTTATCAAATAACTCTTAGCGGACCACAAATAACCCCAAGAACCTGAAACAAGCCTTTCCACAGCAATATTATAAACATGTTGTAATTATTGTAATGTATGGCATACAGAAAAAGAAGGAAACACTGTAACGTAGCTGGATTCCACACAATTCATGCATATTGTCCAAACGCAAATCGATTAAGTTAACTTAAAAGATTTAACAAATTTAAGTGGATTAAACATAAAAAAATTAAGTTGTCCCAACAAAATCTCAAGAATCGTGTTGTTTCAGCTCATTTTAAATAAGTAGTTTGATTAAGCAACAACAAAATTTTGTTTGGGTGAATGATGATGAAAAGAACACAGACTGAAAAATAAAACTAGCATAACATTATTTTCCTGACGGATAAAAGTAAAGCACATAGGAAAACACAAATTCTTCAGATTTCACAAATTTGATCAACCTTATTATATGAATTAATATGATTCAGTTTTTTACAAATGGAAGTTACCCAAACTGGAAGTAAAAACAGTCATTTAAAATGAGTATTCAGAAAAAAGGTGGAATAGGAGGATTATATCAAGATTTATGCATCTATATTAAGTATTTGGGGTTGCTTGTATTAAAAATGCTTTAAATAAATATGTGATATTATAGTTTACTTAAGCTTGGTAAATCTTGAAAGCAAATGGCAGCCCAAAAGCCACATGTATACTGTGTTTGTATGTTCTCTTTCCTTATCTTAAACAAATATGCTTTTATTCTGATTGTAGAGACATTATTAAAGATGAAGACTTTCTGTTTTGCATGATACTAAAACTATTATATTTTAAATTCACGTTTTCATTTTCAGCTTTTATTTTGACATTTTTTTATTTTGGTGAACATTCATGATGCCATTTTTACCTGCTTTTACATTGCTATTAGGATGTGAAGAGACTTTCAACCACACTGAAAAAAGTGTTGCATGCAAAACTGTAGCAAACAATTGATTTATGTTGAATTTAAACAAACAAATTAAATTGAGCAATGTTCAACTTAATTTGTTTGTTTAAATTCAGCCCAAATAAATTGTTTACAACCATTTCATGTAAAAAAAAATTGAGTAAATCCAAGGAATCATCTTTGAATAATTTTTTTCAGTGCAGCATAACAATTTCTTTTGAGGACAAATAACTTATTTCACCTTTAGTTTTTCAAATCACATATTTATTATCAGCTTATGTTATTCCTTTTTTTTTTACCCCAAAAAATAATAGTGTAATTTTTACCTCTGGAAATTGGCGTCCATTTGTATATATGTAATACAGGTAAAACGTTTTCAGGTATTTACTGTATTAACAAACCATTAACAAACGGTCAGACTTTATAATAAGGTTTTATTAGTTAATGTTAGTTGATCTATTTGCTAACGAGAACTAATAATGAACAATACTTGTACAGCATTTATTAGCTATAATTCAACATTTACTAATGCATTATAAAAAAAAATGAAATCGTGTTTGTTAACATTAGTTAATGTACTGTGAGTTAACATGAACAAACGATGAACAACTGTATTTTCATGAACTAACATTCCCTAACATGAACAACTACTGTAATAAATGTATTGTTCATTGTTTGTTCATCGTAAATACATTAACTAATAGAACCTTATTGTAAAATGTTACCTAACAAACACTACACGCTTAATAAACGATTAATTAGCTGTTCATTAAAAGTTAGTCCACTCAAAAAAAGTTCAAACTACTTATTTAAAATGGGCTGAAACAACCCAATTCTTGTGATTTCATTAGGACAACTTAATTTTTTTTATGTTAAATCCACAAAAATTTGTTAAAAGTGTTAAGTTAACTTAATCTAATTAATCTAAATTAATCTATTTGTGGACAACATTAATGAATTGTGTGGAACCCTGCATTTTTACAGTGTAAGATAGAAGTTGGGTTTAGGTTTTGGGTTAGGATTAGTGATGTAGAATAAGATTTTATAATGACTAATGAACTGTAAATATCTTAATAATAGGCAGTTTATAAGCCAGAGGATAATATTATGAATTGTAACCTAAAGTGTTGCCATGATAGTACTTCAGTTTGAGAGTAGACACTGGGATCCACCATATTTCATGAATGCCCACTCACTTTCAAATGTCTGGCTTTGCCACAGACGAGAACAGACATCAAAAAATGTCCACCACTAAGCAGAATTTGACCTCCAGGTGAACACAGACCTTGAGAGGAAATCAAAAACAGCTGGACTTGAAATGGCCTGCGACCAGTTTACATCTACACTTTAAACACTGCAAAGTACCTTGAGAACACTGACATAAATAGCCGACTGACATAATGTCCTGGCACATATACAAACCATCAACAAGGTAAAACCGAAAGCAAAAAAAGGTAAAAAGCCACTCAGTCTTTGAAAGCGAAATCCTCACGACAGATGTTTCCCACCTACAGCTGTTCGGATTAATACAGCCTACTCATTTGTCTCTAGGTAATTTCAGGGTTTGACGATAGGCCGCTAGCCATGTGGTTGTGTAGGTTTTGGTTGGCCACCCATGCTAACAGGTTTTATGACAACATCTGAGGGAGCCAATTCAAATCGCTGTGAGAAAATGAATTATCTGCCGATATAAGGCTACGTGCTGGGCATGGAGCCGCTCAATGGGGGCGCACACGAAAGCGAGCTCAAGTTTTCCTTGGAGACAGACACGGCAAGTGCTTGTGGACAGCCTGGTTATTTCCAAAATGGGGACCTTGTAATTACAATAAAGCGACCAGATTATATTGCAGACTTCCTTAAAAAAGTCTGTATTTTACTGGGCAGGGCTGCAAACCGCGCACACACACCCTAGCCCACTACAACGCACCAAAATAGATCGGAGAAGAGGGGAGGGAAGGAAATAGATTGGCATGTGTGCGGAAATGAGGAGTTGGTACAGGGTTACAGCAGGAGCATTGAGGAAAAAAATGTATGTAGCTCTGTTTTATGCTACACAGAGCTCCCAGTAAGAGATCCAGATTATAGAGAGAATGGCTCAGTGATTTTGCAGACCGGCCTCATATATACGCCCAGATCAGACTGGGGAAATGGGAGGAAGAAGGTTCATGAAGCTTAATGGTGGCCGTGCCAGATCACACATGGTATAAAACCATCAAGAGTTTCGAGCGCGATCAAATAAATGTTTGTTTGTTAGTTGTGAGGATTATTTTGGTATGTGCGAGTGTGTGAACACTATATAACTTCTCGGTCTGATTTATTTTTTCTACATGTGGCCGCTGAATACGCCTCAGATCATTTAACACAATTATGCATCATTAAGTTAAATTAACGGCTACTTCTAGTAGTAGGGAATGTAGGAAAATACATTGAGAGTTTTAATGGAGATTTGAGAAGTGATATAGGATAATTTCTTCTAGAAGGCAATGAGATTAAATGGAAGTAAAAGGAGACTTTGTGTAGATTCGTTCATGTCTCCTTTAAGCACAGCACAGATCAACATTAGCTCAGACTGGCCAAAAAATTTAAAATAAACTGAAATCAAGTCACTTTTTTTACTATTTTTTCCCCCAAGGCTGAACATGGTGTCCAAATTCTTTTAATAGCATAAACTATTTGGTTTTTAACGCAAGTATAATTTTTAACTTTTATTTCTCAAATTTTAGATCAGTTTAGATAATTTTATTTCAGTTGAAACATCAATGAAACATAATTTAATGTAATGGAACATAAGTGAAGTTTTATAGACTAATTTTGAAAGGAGCACGTGATATGACTGATCGCAGCTGCTCCCTAATCTGTAATCAGCAATAATCCAATCAGATTGATCCAAGCCTACAATAAATAGACCGATTTCACCCTACTGCTTTATCTTCATTTTGGAAGAATCCCCGCCTTCCACCCCATCTCCTCCTTTTCCTTCTTTACCAGGGGGAGTACCCTTACAGGCTAATTGACCAGGCGGGAGCCCTGGGCTCAATTATCTCCGATCTCAGGGTTCTCTTTATAGGCCAGCGTGCCAAAACCTGCTAATAGCATCAAGCAATATCTAAGTATGAAATCTTGAAATAATAGATATATTCTCAGGGCTTGAAATTAACCTTTTGGCTTGGTAGCACTGGTGCCCACCTAAAATTAAGAGCACCACTACAACTAATCTTATATTAACATATTTAATGCATTTGAAAACAACACTAATCAAAACTTAAAAACAAGAATGACAACAATCTACCCTGCACACACTGCTTGATAAATGAATGCCCTTTTTATTTTATGCACAAATGTCCCCAAATATATTTGGATGTCGCATTAAATTTTGGGTGCATATGCGAGCCCTGTATACTATAACAAAAAAAAAAAAAAAAAAAAAAAAAAAATATATATATATATATATATATATATATAACATATAGAATAGGATATAGAATTGCTCTTCAGTGTTTGGACTTTCAGCATTGAAAAATTTACTAGAAATTCTGTGTTAAGCAGCTTTGACACAATCTATATTGTAAAAGCGCTAGAGAAATAAAGATGAATTAAATTGAATATACAGTTGAAGTCAGAATTATTAGCCCCCCTTTGATATATTTTTTTCTTTTTTAAATATTTCCCAAATTATGTTTAACAGGTCAACAAAATTTTCACAGTATGTCTTATAATATTTTTTCTTCTGGAGAAAGTCTTATTTGTTTTATTTCGGCTAGGATAAAAGCAGTTTTTAGTTTTTTAAAAGCCATTATAAGATCAAAATTATTAGCCCCTTTATGCTATATTTTTTCGATAGTCTACAGAACAAACCATCATTACACAATAACTTGCCTAATTACCCTAACCTGCCTAGTTACCTATTTAACCTAGTTAAGCCTTTAAATGTCACTTTAAGCTGTAAAGAAGTGTCTTGAAAAATATCTAGTCAAATATTATTTACTGTCATCATGGCAAAGATAAAATAAATCAGTTATTAGAGATGAGTTATTAAAAACATTATGTTTAGAAATGTGTTGAAAAAATCTTCTCTCCGTTAAACAGAATTTGGGGGAAAAATAAACAGGGGGGCTAATAATTCAGACTTTAAATGTATAAGTAAAATTTTGAAGAAAAAACATTGAGATAGTATACTCTTGTAAAACACATAGATTAGACCAGTTTTAATATTTAATGCTATTTAATGTGGAAAAAAATTCACAATAATGGCCAAACAATTGAGTTTGCAATTAGCTTTACATTTCTCTATTTTTAGTGCAAAAATAAAAAATTAAGTGCAGCATTAGAATAACAGGAAGATGTGTAGTAAATAATGACTTGATTTTCCCCTTTTTTAACCCTATGTGATCTATGTGACAAAATTACCTACATTCATGCAAAACGGATGAAACAAACAAATATAAGACGATGATGGAGAGTAAACGACTATGGAAAGAGATTATGTGAAGCAAGGCAAGAGAACAGGTACTATTTGAGAAGTCAAGGAAAACTTCACGGAGGGAAAAAAAATCACTGGAATGAATAGGGATGTGAGGGGGTCCAATGGCATGCAGCAGGAGAGAGGGAATGAATGAGGTCTATTGATGAAGGGAGAGAGAGAGGGATCAAACAGTATTTACAGAGAGAGAGAGAGGTGAAATGGGAGGGAATGGTGAGCTGAAGGGAGGAGGTGGATTCATGACCCACTGACTGAAGTGGAAATTTGGGGACATACTGATGAGTCAAGAGAGGAGACGGCGATGGAGAGGACAGAGAGAGAGAGGGAGAGAGGATGTCATAGAAAATTCCTGGATGTATTACAAGATCTCATTTGACACAGGGAATAAAAAAGGATCAGCCAGTTTTGTAGCTCTAGTGATTAATGTTGCTGCTGCAGAATAAACTCAGACAAGATGAACAAGACTCAAGCACTCTGAAAGAGCTTCATTTACAATAACATTTAATGTAAATTGTCACATTACTAAATGCAGAAAGAATTCTAATTACTCACAGAAGAAACAATGGTAGACTAGCACATATTATGCATCTTTTTTACTACAAAAAAGGCATCTAGAGATATGAAATTTAAGATTATAGTGTATATGTTTCGTTCATTCATTTTCTTTTCAGCTTAGTCCCTTTATTAATCTGGGGTCGCCACAGCGGAATGAACCGCCAACTTATCCAGCATATGTTTTACACAGCGGATGCCCTTCCAGCTGCAACCCATCTCTGGGAAATTGTATATGTTTGTTCTCTTATAATTGATTTAAATGTGATGTAATCATCCAGGTAGGAGGATGAACATCGCGGCAATGCAATGAAAGAGTGATAAAATTCAAAATCAAAATACAGTCAATACAAACTGACCCTGTCTGGGCTCGAACCAGCAACCTTCTTGCTGTGAGGCAATTGTGTTACCCACTGATTGTTATTGCAAAAACATACCTTAAAACTGTTGTGACTGACCAATCGGAAGTATTCCATAGAGCCGTGTGAATATTAAACCACACTGACCTAAACTGAACTGAACTTAAACTCTGAAAACTGAACTGGCACTGTTTCAATTCACAATATAAGCTTCTATGTGAAGCTGCTTTGACACAATCCACATTGTAAAAGTGCTATACAAATAAAGATGAATGGAATTAAATATTTCATGGAGCCGTGTGATAACAAAATGATGCATTTAGCAGTAAATTAAGATCATTGTTAAGAATATGCATTTTAAACATAATGGAAAAATGAACAGTCTACAGTAAAAGACCAATTATAAACAGTTGAAGTCAGAATTATTAGACCCCCCCTGTTTATTTTTTCCCCAATTTCTGTTTAACGGAGAGATTTCTTTAACATATTTCTAAACATAATTGTTTTAATAACTCATTTTTAATAACTGATTTATTTTATCTTTGCCACAATGACAGTAAATAATATTTTACTAAGACACTTCTATACAGCTCAAAGTGACATTTAAAGGCTTAACTAGGTTAATTGGGTTAACTAGGCAGGTTAGGGTAATTAGGCAAGTTATTGTATAACAGTAGTTTGTTCTGTAGACTATTGAAAAAAAATTTGCTTAAAGGGGCTAACAATTTTGACCTTCAATTGGTTCATAAAAAATTTAAAACTGCTTTTATTCTAGCCAAAATAAAACAAATAAGACTTTCTCCAGAAGAAAAAATATTATCAGACATACTGTGAAAGTTTCCCTGCTCAGTTAAACATCATTTGGGAAATATTTTAAAAAGAAAAAAAATTAAAAGGAGGCTAATAATTGTGACTAAAATTAATTACTACATAATTTTAAACAATATCAAGAAAAGTATCATTTATTGGAAAAGAGGTTTAGCTTTATCATAATTTTAACTTGGTGAATATTCAATATCACTGCTGGCATTCAGATGAAAAAAGACATTGGAATATTAAAAGAAAAATGTTGAAATCAATGTCAAAAAGGATGGCTGCTTACTTCTGCTGTGTCAAGAAGAGAAAAGGTGTTGTCACGTCTGAATCAGCACATGGAGGCTAAACCTGAAGACTTTCCCCACAATTCATGCATAAGGAAAAAAGTCAACTAAAGGCAAAGTCACATTTGATATAAAATAATCGTACTGAATGAAACGGTGCAGAGTTTGGCAAACCAGCTGGCAGGACTTCAGAACAGAGCTTACGTTATTTAGGAAAATGTTTTACAAAAACAAGCATTTTCGAAAAATCTAATTGCAGGAAAACCCCTCCCAATCAACCTATAGGGCTGCATGCGTCACTCCAGCACTATGATGAATGACGAAAACACAGATGACTGTCAACTATTATAAGCCCTACAGAACGTGAGTGAGGATTGTGGGATATTGACAACATCTCTGCTGCCTTCAAAACTCATCCAGAAGGAGAACCTATTGAGATCAGAAGTGAAGCAGAATATTTTAATGCCTTCCATACAGTATATACAGATATGGAACAACATGAAAATGATATACAACAATGGAACAATTACGTGTTTGAGTGAAACAGGTTGCGTTTACAAATGTTAAAATGTTCACTTCAGAGGCAGCATTCCAACATTTTTGAACGCAACCTACGTTTCACTCAAACACATAACAATAAATTGAAAATAGAGAAAATAAAATAAAAAAGAGAATTTCACGTGGTTCCATAGTTGTATAAATTACCAAAAATTCCTTCCTTCACATCACTAAATTACATTGGGAAAGATTTGTATGTGTAATATAATGTTATAACTAACTAGCTAATGTTAAAGGTGCAATATGAGATCTTGGAAAAGGGAGTAGCCTATTAGCACTGAAAGCCTACGTCCCACCCTGCAAATCGCCATGCAAAGCCTCCTAAACACACATTAGACAACATCAGTTCATTCATTCATTTTCTTTTCGGCTTACTCCCTTTATTAATCTGGGGTCACCACAGCAGAATGAACCATCAACTTACCCAGCACATGTTCTCTTCACTGGGAAACATTCATACACACTCATACACTCTCGACCCAGAGGAAATCCACGCGAACACAGGGAGAACATGCGAACTCCACACGGTAGCTCCCACTGATCCAGACGAGGCTCGAACCAGCGACCTTCTTGCTGTGAGGCAAACGTGCTACCCACTGCGCCACCGTGCAGCCGACAACATCGTTACAAAAGAGAAAACTTTATAATACAATTAGTAAATACCAAACTTAATAAAGAAAGTAGGTTGTTAATTTATTTGCCATTTTCCGTCTGAATCACATCCGTGAACGCACAATGACGCGACCCTTTTTGGGTGAACATGGAGTGCAGAAGGATGCAATTACATATCTTGAGGGCTGGGCCAATAAACAATATCATATCGAATCGCAATAAAATGTTTTATTAAATAAACATCAATAACGATGATAAGCTCTGGACATTTTTACTCGATACTGAGCTAAGGGTCAATCATTGTATTGATATTAGAGATTCATAAAATGTTTGGTCGCCGAAAATTATTGGCCGAAAATAGATCACTGCTGCGTCATCCAGTATTGTTTAGCACGCTCTTTCACTTTACCGGCAACAGTATCTTCAGTCATGGTTGAGATGCTCTTTTAAAAGTGGAATCAGCTTATATCGAAATATATATATCGTTATCATGCAATACAGAAAATAATTATCGAGATTGCATTTTTGCCATATCGCCTAGCCCTATTTTACAGGCAAGTAGAACATAAGTAGGACAGAACGTTTTGATTGGACGAACTTTTCTTGGTCCTACACCTTCCACAGAATATTAATATACATTTAAATACATTTGGACCACTTAATTAATTGACTACTATCAGGAAGTGAAGAGACTTATAACTAGCAGAACAAAAATAGCTTCTGAAAACAATCACCTCCTTTAAAGATTCCCGTGAAGTGCTTTGAAATGTGTAATGTAATCTCAACCAAAACATAAAGAGAGGGTGGGACATAGTGTAGCTCCTCCCTTTTTAAAAAAAAAACAGCCAATAGGATTTTGTTTTATCACCGCTCTGCCAGTGAGAGTGGTGAAGCTCAAGCGCATCAAATGTGAAGCATCTTGAAAGGGGCGGGTCATGTCAGATACCATTTGATTGGTCCTGACAACCCTGGCTCATTCTGATAATGTACCACTATATACATTTTTGGAAAGTGCCAAATACATCCCAGGAGGTACGTTTTTTTGCAGTTTTTGTTTTCGCGAATCCACCAGAGGCCACAGTGTATGCTTTTTCAGATCTCTAATTTCTCTCACGAGTGCCATTCGCACCTGCTGTTCTCACGTAAATCCACCAGAGGCCGCTGTGTATGCTTTTTCAGCTCTCAAATTTCTCTCTCGAGTGCCATTCGCACCAGCTGTTCACACATAAATCCACCAGAGGTCGCTGTCGACTGACTGACTGATTGAATGACCCACCCTCCTTCTTCCCTAAACCCAACCAATAGTGTTTTCAAAAACACAGATTGACCTGCCCACCCACCCACTTCCCTAAACCCAACCGACAATTTTAAAAAGCAATCCAGAAAGACAAAAGCCCTCGCCTGATTTTTACCACGTTTTCAGATTTTACCACATTCTCACCCTATTATATACTTGTTTATTTTATTTTTTGGCTTCTGTATTTGTCTTACCTGCTTTCTGAAACAGTTCTTTGCCGGACTCGAACCCCATCGTCATGGTCAACTCCTTTCTGGGTCTCAAGTTCGCCAGAGTACATGGCGAGCTACTGGATAAACTGGTAACAGTAGAAAAGCAGTCCATATGGAGGTAGCGGTCAGCTGATAAGTACGAAAAGAAACGGCGTCATACCGCCCCGTAGCGTTCCTTTTAAAGATGAAATGCAGTCATACAAACTTCTGGCTACATAATTCGCGATCTCCAGAAATGTTTATAGGGCTACGTTTTCAGAATGAGCCGATGTTGGGTCCTCAGTTGATGAGAAACTGAAGTATGAAGTGACGTGAATAAAATTGTTGATCCATTTAGGCGGAAGTAACTATAAGCTTTACTTGTTTGTATGAGTTTTATACCTTCTAGATGCCGATGTAAAGTTCTCACAACTTCTATCACAAACATTAAAACCCCCAATCCTAAACTTTCCAACAGCAGTAGTTGGACAGCATCACTCAATCTCCCTGTTCCCTACCGTGTCGAGACAAACAAAGGTCTTAGCGTTACGCTGTTGTCTGTTCAGTGTGTGTGAAACAGCAGGTCAGTTTGTGCTTCACACGTCAGCTTGAGGAGTTTGAGGCACAGACTCTACTGTAATACTGCAGCTTTGAGATGGACTGAAGCTAAAGGTGAAGAGCTCCACAGTGAGGGAAGCTTGAGGAGGAAAGGGAATGTACCACTTGGGTGTTGAGGAAGGGTGTGGGGCGCCGGGGTGAAGCGCGCGGAGAACAGAGGGGGCTTTTGTGAGGCAGGAACGCAGAGACACGCAGCGAACGGGAGGTACAGTAGAGGACTGAGGAGACCTGGAGGAAGACCAGCAGAGATGGAGACGTTTAAGACAACCAGCCTGACTCCTAATAAGGGATTTATACACTTAACATACTTATTTGTGTCAAAAGAAAAAATCTGTCAAATTTATTGTTGAATTTTACTGTTAAATATGATGGAAGCTAATTAAAAGTTTTCCAGTAAACTACCATATTTCATTTATTTATACTGTTACACACCAACGTTTTGAAGGACTAACATCTACACATCATACCATTGTTTACACAGACAAAAATACAACCGTACGCATGTGAGGATGAGTAAGTCATGATGAACCAATGCTCTTCACAAACAGCTTAACACTCAAGCAGAGAAACCTACTAATATATAGAAGGCGCTCAGTGTCATTCATACAACTACTGAGTGGAGTTTATTTATAAACTAATTTCGAGAGGATCACATGCTTATAATTGCTTACATCCGGCCCTGCATTATTCAATTTATGATTCACCAATCAGATAATTCCTAAGCCACTATAAATACCTTAAGTTCCATATAACAGCCATCTACGTTTTGAAGAATCCCCCCTTCCACCCCTACTCCTTCTCCTTTCCTAGATGGGTGGCATATAGAAATGCCAACTGACCCAGCCGAGGCTCTAACGAGCTACCTTTTTGCAGTGAGGCGACAGCGCTACCCACTGCACCACCCAAGTGAGACGCAATAAAAGAATGAAACAACTGAAGACTCCTGTTGAGCCATCAGCCCAAGAAAGAAGAGCTAGAGAAAACGCTATAAAACGTGGAGCATCTCTGAGAGACAAACAAAAACAACAAGGATAAAGGTTTAGCTTTTTCTGTTTGTTTTTTTACAATATACCATGTTTACTAAATTGTAGTTGTGTTTTTACTGTAATGTGTAATGTAATGTGTTTGAGCCTCGTCAAGCATGTCAATGCCCAAATCCCCAATGTAATTGCGCACATTACAAATAAATGACTAGTGATTGTTAACTTGAGCTAATATCATACAAATTTCGATCATTTACATTTAGCAGACGGGTTTGTCCTAAGTGACTTAGAATTGAGGAGGCATTCAGCAATTCAACAAGAATAGGCAATACAGACAAGAACTGCTAATTACACAAAGGAACTGCTACGCCTGTTTCACACCAGAGCTAAAGCAGTGCGCATGCAGCGCATATGGAGAGAAGCAGCACGCAGGCGTTTGCCTTTCGCACCAGCTGCAATTTCAGTGTGCAGCTGATTGGAAGCTGTTGCACAGATCAAGTCTAGTCTAGTCTGTCTGTCTGTCTGTCTGTCTGTCTGTCCATCCATCCATCCATCCATCCATCCATCCATATATATATATATATATATATATATATATATATATATATATATATATATATATATATATATATTACACTTTTTTTTACTTTACATTTGCACCAAGGTTGGTTTTGTTCAAATGGGTTTAGGTGTTTGCGTAAGAGATGGGTTTTTAGTTATCATTCGTATCATTATGTGCATTAAAGTAAATGTTTATAAAAGATTATGAATTTTATAACTGATAAATATACAATAAAATGCAATAAAAACATCTGTAGAGTCTGATGCAATATCTCTTATTCTCCTTCAGAATTTTATTTGATTCCTTTTTAAAAAGTATAAAAATCATATCATAGGGTTTTGTCAAATAATTGAAAAGTAATCAAAATCGACATTCAGAACCTATAATTGATCAAATTTTTTCAGCTCAATTTTTTTTAGTTAATTTTCAGTTCAGGCCGGCGCAGCCTTCGTGCGTTTGCATACCTGCGCACCTCTCAAAAAATGTAACTACATGTCGCACGTTTGCACTACATTGACAATGATTTGAAGCTGTGGCAGAGATGCCCTGACATGGCATATTTTCCATTACAATAAAATCATTATTTACACTAAAATATTTATTTACAGAAGATTTATGAAAAATATTACAATAATATGTTTATAATATTATTTACAGGATATAAAAGAGTTGTCTTATTTAGAAAAGATACTGCTTCTTTTCTACTTTAAATATGAAAAACACTGAAAATAATTAATTTTGCTTCCAAAAGTGTGAGTTATTTGCTTTTACTTTTTATAGGCAAAAAGTGACTGTTTGTTTTAGGCAATGTGCGTTTATATTTCAGTTGTTCAGAATTGATGTTCAAAAATCTCACACTTGTAATATGTGAGCATATTTACTGTACATGACTTGTCAGTGAACTATGAGGGCAATAAATAAATAAACAAATTAATTAATTAATTAAATAATCGGTCATTAATCGTAATCGAGTTAAAATGTTCAATTAATTGAGATTTTGATGTTAGGCTAAATCGCCCAGCCCTACTACAGTATATCAGGGTCAAAGAAGGACTGTCTGATTTTATCTTTACATCAAATTAAAAATCATTAAAAAAATTATAAAACCTAACAAAATTCTGATAGCACTTTAACGACATTTAAGCAATATAAATATGTAGGTAACAGCATATCTAATCCAATAAATGTCATGCTGTACAAAACTAAATCAAAAAAGGTTATTTGTTAATTAATTAAGTCTCATGATCTTAGCTAACACACTTCTGTTCAAAAGTTTGGAGTTGGTTCATATTCTTAACATACTAGAAAAATGTCTTTAACTCCCAACCTAGCTGTATTTCATTTAACAAAAATATATTAAATATGAAATAATATCCAAAATAGTCAATAAAATATTGTGAAATGCTATTTTTATTTGATCTCAGAAGTCTTTTATAGTAACATATTTTCTAAACATAATATATTTTTGTTGGGAAAGCACTTACTATCCTCTTTACCGTCCTCAGTGTCACATGATGATGATGATGATGATGTTACAAAATAATTATAATATGGAGATTTAATAAAATAAGAGAACACCCATTTATTCAGAATTGGTGTTTGTTCACATTGTAAAAGCTGGAAGCTAAATTGAAAGTTTAATCATATTTAACATAACCTCCTTTTTTTTTTTTACATGCAATAACGTAATACAAACATTACAATCTAAAAGCAAACTCTACATTCTGAATTACATTTACACTCTTTTTTGGGGCCGAGTGGCTTGTTGAAATACCAAAATATAGTGTTTGATATATCCCAATGTGTACTCGTTTTCCTTTGCTCTCCTGTGCTTTTATACAAGAGAAAACTTTACATTTCCAAAGAAAAGTGCTTTAAATAGCAGTATGTTATGTGAGAAAACAAAGGCCTGGTCATCCACACTGCCACACAATGTCCCAGAAGCACACACAACAACTTTTATATATTTTAGTCAAAAGCAAACATGCATTCCTTTGCTGCTTCATCGCAACACGAAGCAGAAATAAAACTTTTGTAAACGTAAACAACTATAAAAACATATTTTACCGCACAGAACTGCACAGAAAAAAAATATGAGTACAATTAATCACAATTTTACCACAGTAAAGAATAATGGTGGAGGAAATCAAAATGAAAGCCCTTGTTTTGGACTCTCATTTTACATGAAATTAGATTTAAAGTGTTTGTGGCAAATACACTGCATTTTTGGCAGCCATTTAGACTGTGAAGAACTTAGTTTGCCTCACGTCAGGTTTTAAACTCACAAACCAAAGTGCTAATTTGCAAACCTCTTATGGCTGATACATACTGCTAATTTGCAAGAACTCTCATCTCTGCAGCTCTAATTTACCAGATGCACATTAGCTAGCCTCCATTATATACTGATCTCAGCTAGGCATGGGACGATAAGCGTTTTCAAGGTATATCGCGGTTTGGAAAAATCAAGGTTTTAAAACCGTCAGAATTTTCTGCTCTACCGTTCATAAGGTATGTGTACGATTTTTTTATTTACATTTTTTTTGTTTGTTTTTTAGGACGACAGTTTCTCCAGCAGAAAAAAAAATATCCAAAGATGCCATTTTAAATTGTAAAGAAATCTGAGTTTTTGAAACTAACGAAGACAGCAAAAGTAAGTGAATGATTTTAATTATTTAACCAGACGTGTTTACTGCTCCAAAATATCTTAAATATTCTCAAAATAAGATATATTGTGTTCAAAGGGGAAAAAAAAGTTTTTGTTTTTTACCCAGACATTTAAAAAGAGTATATATTAGAGCATTAATCAAAATAACGTGAAACCGTAAAATTTTTATGCAAGTTTATCATACCGTCAGAATGTTATACCGGCCCATGCCTAATCTCAGCATTACTGTCCACTTCTTGTTGAGTTCCACTGCTGAAACATTCCCTGGCAAACAATAAAAGTATTATTTAAAGATTCAAAATTAAGATATAAAATAAATATTCCTGGATGTACTGACCTAAATTGGGTAGATGGAATTATTGCAATTACTAAACTTAATAATGATCATTATGATGTGAACAGGCGACACGGTGGCTCAGTGGTTAGCACTGTCGCCTCACTGCAAGAAGGTTCCTATGTCAGTTGGCGTTTCTGTGTGGAGTTTGCATGTTCTCCCCATGTTTGGCGTGGGTTTCCTCGGGGAAATAAATAAAAAATGTTAGAAACCTGTAACCATTGACTTCCATAGTAGGAAAACCAGATACTATGAAAGTCAGTGGTTGCAGGGTTTTAATTTTGTGCTCATAATAAAAAGACTTTTGGGTAATCTATTTCTTTATTTACATAATAATTTGTTACAATATAATATTATAAATAAAAGTATAATAACAACAGTAATAATATTAACAATGATGATTATAATTAATACCACCATTACTACTACTCAAACTACTATAATTATTCCATCTGCAATAAAGGCCAAGTATTGTGTCTGGACTCTGGACCAGCGGGGCAACATGTTTCGGAAATTATACCAAAGTCAGCGATCTGGAGGTGTTATAGATTGTACCAAAAAGCTGAGGACCGGAGGGGAATTAGGGGACTTTCCCGGGACAAATAACAAAACGGGAGATGGGTGTGAAGTAAGGGAGACTCCCAGGAAAAACGGGAGTGTTGGCAGGTATGGTCGCCACAGCGGAATGAACTGCTAACTTATCCACCAAATGTTTTACGCACCGGATACCCTTCCACCTGCAACCCTTCACTGGCAAACACCCATACACTCTCATTCACACACATACACTACAGACAATCTAGCTTACCCAATTAGCGCATGTCTTTGGACTTTTGGGGGAAACCGGAGCACCCAGACGAAACCCACTCGAACACGGGGAGAACATGCAAACTCCACACACAATTTGGGTGTACTAGTTTCTGGACCGTTATCATTACTTATTTTGTTAGATAAGCTCCAGATTTGGCTTCAGTACTGACTAATCTAATGTATATGCACAAATACAATATTGTACATCTTCCTATAGAAAATATGAATTATAGATTTATGAGGGCCGTACTTATATTTATATATGCTGAGCTCTGTGTATATATATATATATATATATATATATATATATATATATATATATATATATCCTGACATGAGGTTTACTTTTCTGGGAAATTCCATGTTAAGGAACAGTAATAGTCTTTGAAAGAGCATTTTCTGTCCTTCATTCACCTCACAGCAGCTGATAGGTGGAGCTGCCTTATAACTCCACCGATAACTGAGTCCACTGTTACTAAACCTGGCTTTTTAAAGGTTTATAACAACTGTAAACGCGTTGTCAAGTTTTACTAATGTCAACCCAGCCTCAAGGAACCTATACTTTAAAACACTCCTCAAAATAACGAATGTAAGTCAGTAGCCTATATTATTTGCTGAGTAAGTCATGGGAACAAATAAACCTCCCAACAATTGAATGACTGGTTAAAAGGTGGAGTTAAGAGTGAAAGGGTTTGTCTTGCCTTTTTTGTTGTCGTGAGATGTGACAGAAACGGGTAATGTTGCAAACAAAATTTACAAATGGTTAAGGATTAGGTTTTGGCGTCAGCTCCAGGACTCAGAATGTTTACCGCGCAAACAACCGCGAAAATATGCTGGCCTCATCGTTCCAGCACAGAGGAGTCATTGTAGGAGCTCCACCTGCCGGTGGATTGAGAAACTCCAAGGTGCACTTTGCACACGAAAACGGGCTTTTAGATGGAGAGCGGGTTCAAAAACGCACGACATCGCATATAAGAAGCATTTTATGTGTCAGAAAACATACAATACAGGTTTTAAAGTCATTTAAAGTAATTATTTGGTTATTAATTATATAAGCTCCACAGTATCATAAATGACACCCAAAGACAAGCTTAGTGAGTGTTTGTTAGCTAGATCCAGATTTACCTGTCAGAACATAAGTATATACATACATGTTAATCAGTTACACCAGGAAAGTCAGATCGCCTGCTGATCATTTTGCTTGTGTGGCCCAGAACTTCAACAAGGAGGAGTCAAGAGTTGAGTCGGAGAATACCATTGGTTTGTTAGAGTGACGTTCAAGGAGCGCTCTCTCTGGCGGCCACAGCGCGTCACTGCAGCGCCAGCAGCGGCTCAGGGCCCGGGGGTCCTGCTGGACTGAAGACCAAACCAGCTCACCTAAGAGCCCGAGAGACCCCAAAACCAAAAAGACTCACCCAACTCACAAATGAAGAGCTTCTTTTAGTAAACACAGGTGAGAGAGCAATTTTAAATCCAAAATCTGTTGGAGAATAACGTTATTGACCTGCTTAAATATTTACTTCAGGACATTAAAGGGGCAGTTCACCAAAAAAATTACAATTCTGTTATCATTTACTTAGCCTTTACTTGTTTAAAACTGTATTTCTGTTGGACACAAAAGAAGATATTTTGAAGAAAGCTGTACCACTGGCTTGCATAGTAAAGTAAATAAGATTAAAATCACTTGAGAGTGAGTAAATGAGTTATTTTTCATTTTCGGTTGAATAATCCCTTTAAGCTTGGTCAAGTTTGGTTCATCCCAATTAATGATGTTAAAACAACAACAAAATTGTAAATAACAGAAAAAAATCAATGAGGTCATACAAATTATGTTATGTTTAATTGAATCTGTTGAGGAGTTTACGTCTCATTTGAATTTAAATGTTATTTTCTCATTATAAAGATGTCGAGTGAATGCACTCTCGATGTCTAAATGAATATAAACATTTCATAAAATAGTTTTGTAAAAAGCTGCAACATTTATTGCCCATATTCACTGAGGAATAACTAAAAAATCAATTTTCAAAGAGGGTGAACGTATTCATGTCGGGCACTGCATGTTAGGCACATTAGTATACTGCGTGAAATTTAATATCAAGTGTTTACATCAGGGCTGGCCAATATATTGTTTCGGCGACATGGTGGCACAATGGGTAGCACGCTCGCCTCTCAGCAAGAAGGTCGCTGGTTCGAGCCTCAACTGGGTCAGTTGGCATTTCTGTGTGGAGTTTGCATGTTCTCCTCATGTTCGTGTGGGTTTCCTCCGGGTGCTCCGGTTTCCCCCACAAGTCCAAAGACATGCGCTAAAGGTGAATTGGGTAGGCTAAATTGTGCGTGAGTGTGTGTGGATGTTTCCCAGTGATGGGTTGCAGCTGGAAGGGCATCCGCTGCATAGAACATGCGCTGGAAAAGTTGGCAGTTCATTCCGCTGTGGCGACCCCAGACTAAAAAAAAAAAAAAAAGGACTAAGCCGAAAAGAAAATGAATGAATAGATAATTTCAGCATTGATCATTCATCATCATTGATCAATCATTCGCAATGAGTATATATGCAATGTTAAGTCTGGATTATAATTGATCATTTCGCAAGTGTTTCTTTAAGGCTTGTGACTGTCTGAGGATTTTAAAAGCATTTAGGCGCAAGAAATTGTACCATCTAAATTTGACAAATAATAATTAATTTCATTGAATGGTTTAAAAAACAAAGACTGCAGTATTATTTTAAAATTAATTATTCAATTACTGTATACCTGAATACAATTCGACGACTCAGAAAACAATAAAAAGCTGTCTATTTAATTTGTTTATTTTTCTTTATTTAATTTATCTATGCTTGTAGATTGTTTATGTTTTATGCGTTTGCCTACAAAATCATCCCAATTGCAATCTCCAAATAGTTCTAGTGAAATTGTATTCATATTGCAATATATAATCGCACAATAAATAAATATCGCTATGTTAAACTTTTCCAATATCATGCAGCGCAAGTTTTTTTTTTTAAATGCCAAGTATTTCCTATAGTATTTCCTTATATTTTATTTTTATAAAGGTCTGGCAGTTGAAATGCATGAGTACATGTCTTAGAGAATATAAAAGGCTGACAACCGGGCTGTATTAAAACCTTTACTTACACATGGTACATCCAACAAAACAGATTCTGAATTAATGACAATAAAGCAAAAAGAAAGATTTTTTTTTTCTCTTTCTCCACACTCCGTACAGTCAATCATTTCCACAACTGCTGGAGACAGATTTCAAAACTAGACAAGAAAAATGAAGAGGGAAGGTTGAGGAGAGGGGGAAAAGACCCCAAATAACATAACAGTTTACACTAATACATCAGGATACACAAAGATGTAAAGCATAAGAAAAGAGCAGTCAGAAAACATACTGAGAAGCAATATTTTTGTCGTTTTTTTTTCTTTTGGTGGGAGTAAATTAAGAAAACTTTCAAGTCCGTAATCTCAGACTCCCAAAAACAATCACCATTTTCATCGGCCTACCCACTTTAAAGTACAAAATCATCCATTGAGTAGCCCTCCTTCATCTGTACATCAATCCAATACGTTCCTATTTAAATGAAATCGCACAAGAACATGTCCATGTCACATTTCACCACAAAACCAACAACGAAATATTTTTGACAAAAGTTCACTTCAGTAATGCACTCTGACATTTACTTAGTCAATCAAATTAATCTAAATAGTAATCTCCATTACTGTAGCTCAACGATTTCAATTTGAATCAGGATAAATAAAAACACTCTGCATAAAAAGTGAAAATGGGCACCTAATGAGATTTTACTTTGCAGTGAAGTATGACTTGGACACATTCTTAAGGCGTTTACATGACAGCTCTGAGATAAAAATGGGAATGTTTTTCATTCCACCCATTTTCAAAATGTTTCACTACAAAAACAACCCTTCACGTTGATCAATATCTGGTTATGTCTCTTGGTGAAGAAACAAACACCTGCGGAGTTCTCTAGTCTGCCACTGTTGTCCTGGTTGTACAAGCTACATGACACGACTACTTTATTTTACACAAATGACGTCATTTTCAAAAGTGTGCACTTTGAAAAGAGTTTCCCACCCCCAAATTAAGGTGGTGTTTGACGGGATAGTCACCTAAAAATGAAAATTGTCATTATTCACCCTTCACTTTTCACCTGCTGAACACAAATTAAGACAGTGGAGAATGTTGGAAACTTTGAGCTCCACAGTATTTGATTTTATTACTATGGATATCAACTTTGTGGTTAACAGAAAAAAGAAACTCAAAGGTTTAGAACCACCTGAATAGGAGTAAATGTTCATTTTTGGGTGGACTATCCCTTTAAATCAGGGGTGCCCAAGAAGTTTAGCTCCAACCTGCTTCAACATAACTACCAGGAAGTTTCTAGAACACCTAGTACGAACTTGATTAGCTGGTTCAAGGGTGTCTAATTTGGTTGAAGCTAAACTCTGCCAGACACCGACCCTCCAGGACTGACGGCGTTAAAATTAACTGGCTAAATGAATAAACAATAAAAGAAATCTCTCATTTTTAGCCAACAGCGGTGTCATGTAAACATACGTTTTGTGTAATTCACCTGTGTGAACCCTCCTGACCTTCTTCCCTCCTATCTTACGCAGATCTGTCTTTACTCGAGCAAACATTCGCTGATAAACCACAAACGAAGTTCAACGTCAATCAGCTCTCAGACTGTAACGTGCATATTAACCACTTCATTCTCAGGCGGAGATTAATTTCAGTTTGCACTGTGCATATTTCAGAGCGCCACTCGGCTTCAAATACACAAACAGGAGGGCTTTTCCCCAACATGTGTGACAAAAATTGCAGCAACAAGGCCTTAGGAAAAAAAATGCACCAACAGAACCCTCTGAATCTCTCTCTCTTTGTCTCTCAGCTGGGTATAAATAGTTGCATTAGGGGTTCTGTTAAGTGATCATCACAGTACACAGTCGACCAGTAGGGGTTAGTTAGAAACTCTCCTGTCGCACCTGTTTGGCAGTGCTGAATTAGTTCAGGTGCATTACGGATAACTGAAGCGTTACGGTCTGCTGTAACAAAACTGAAAATGGTACAAAAAAACCTGCGCAAGGCTTATATATATATTTTGTTCATTTCAATGAATGCTTTGCAACCCTAAACTAACTGAGAACTGTTAAAATGTGAGATTATGAAAGAGTTGAGAGGGTGGGGGAATAAATCCTGGACCCCAAAAGAGCTTACAGCGTATGTTTTTAGTAATATGTAGTCAAGCGTAAGTCGATTATGGCAAACAGCAATCAAGTAATAGGAGACTGGGGCCATTGCACTCCATTTCAAGGAAATACAGTGAAGCGATTCACCACATGATAACTTTTGTATGCATCTTTCACATAGACAGGACGCACACGCACACACATACCCAAATACACCTCCCCCGTAGGCTGACTGACAACTCTGGCAACACTCGAGTCGCCCACGTGAAAACACAAGCATACAGTGCACAATCAAATGACCTTCCCGCTGTTCCGGTATCGAGCAGACCATCATCACCACCTGAATTAGCCTCAATTCCTGGATTTATGAAAACGGTGTGGACAAGCATGCAAGAACTCTTAGAGGAAGCTAAACTACTAGGAAGCCAAATTTACTGGACCAGGGTCAGTTGTTAATCACATAAAAAAGACCACTGGCCCTACCAAAAACACATGGGGAACAATAGTCACAAAGTGGAAGTCTAGATTCAGTCATATGTCAATGGCTAGCTTTACAGAATACAGTACAACCTATCAATCCTGTGAACCATCTTACATGATGTACTGCACGATTATACTGGAAAATTAAGCACCTTACAGATGTAAAAAAAAAAAACACTTCAGAGAGCAATATCTGCATATAGCTGGATACAACAATTGATCATCATGTAGAAGATGGTGTATTAAACAAGAAATTGGCATATCAAATTCAAGCTTATTGGAGAAATTGCATATTTTCACCACAGCTGTGCGTGTCTATTTTGGTGTCAACATTTGTGTCTAACTGTTGTCATTTTTAGCACCAAAACAGGTGGAACCACTCAATTCATTCTTCCCTATAAAACCTTCAAATACTGAGTATTTGATTTCAAGTCTCTGCCTAAAAGTACTTGGTTTGAGCCACAAAAACCAATGGGCATATAAAACAACGGTTTCCACCATTAACACTGGTGCATTTGCTGGATCTTGTTCAATGGCCTGAATTCTCTCCCTGATGCATGTTCTCGATCATTCTCGCATAAATGCATAGATGTGATGGATGCTGGTTTTGACACTTCGATCTTTCACACAGAACACACAACTCGCACATAGCCCTGCACCCTCCTTTCCTGCTGAATAAGACAGATGACCGTAGTTTTGAAGGAGGCGACCTGAACAGATGGAATGTAGAAGATGACTCTAGACTGACACATTAAGGTTGCGATACATTACATTATCTAGAACTTTTCAGATAGTTACACAAAAACTGTGCATCATAAACCAAATCAAATTATCCAAACAAAAACAAATTGCACACACACTTGTGCCACAAAATGATGCGTTTTAAGATTGGCTCAAAATGTCAACCAGGTCTTGATATTCAAAGACTTCTGTGCCAATCAAACACCAATTTTCCATGCAGTCAGTCAACTTGGACAACAAAATCTGCAGACTGTCTTTCTAATTCAGCAACAAGCATAGACTCCTCTAATCTAAACTGTAGATAGCCAAAATTAGGCAAAGTCATGTAATGTATCCCAGCCTCTACACCAAATCAAGATCACTTTTGTGGTTTTAATACGCCAAAGTTAGTACCAGTTAATTCCATAGGAGCCTGATGACAATCACAAATGAAAATAGGCCTGCTACACCGAAGACATGGAAAGGGCAAGAGTGGTTGGACATACTTCACAGCACACACACAGTTTATAAATATTTGTCTATTGGGGGGTATGGTGTGGTTCCCATTGTGTGGATTTGGTTCCCACTTGAACAATTGGTGAAAGAAAAATGCATCAAAGGAACTTGTGGGAATAATGAAACGGCAAAGGTATAAGGTCCTCTAGAAGTTACAGAAACCAATACCAACACATTTGCTCATTTAAAAACAACACAAAAATAACAAGGTCATTCCTCCTATTGCCACCAAAAAAAGCAGGATTTTCCTGCGAGATTTAATCTGTGCCTTTAGGCCCTCCATGGATCATGATCAAAAATTCATGTCCAACAAAACCTAAATACATTTATTCACAAATGTAAAACCCCGGCCTGCATTTCATATGGGCCAGATGCAGCAGGCCAAGAATTTCCAATGCCATTTATAAATTGGACTCATTTCATGAGTACAGTACAAAGTAGGATTTCAAAATAAAAATCCCAAAGATAGCATGTTAGCAGTTTTCCACAGTCAAACACAAAGGGTCAGGCCTGCCACGACTTGATTCGTACCAGCCAAAGGGCTTGCCGGATTCTCACTCCAGTCACACATGCACTGTAAATTCAGCCGAAGGGCTGTCTAACTGCAGTGACCCCAAAAACAAAACAAAAGAAAAAAGTACAGTTCGTGCATTCAGAGTAACATAGAAACCAAAACGACACACTGAGATCTCTAGAATCAATACGAGAGTTCTAAAACTGGAAGCTGAAGTCTTTAAAACAAAGCTTATGATTTAGACCCTCCAGGGAATTCGAAAAAATAAGATCTCTCTGGACAGCTCATACGGTGTAAAACGTTACATGGAAAACATCTCTTTTTTTTTTTTCAGACAGCTTAAGAGTCTTTTTTGTGGCTGTACTGGTTTGAAGGTGCGGCAGGGAGAATGTGGAGGAGAGGATTGTAGAGGGGAAGGTGTTATTGGGAAGTGAGACACAGTAAAGCCCCAGAGTCCAGGGGGTACTGCGATACCCTGGTGCAAACCGGATTGAACTGGATCGAGACTGGTCCAGGTTAGGTCAGCTGATGAGGCGCTTCAAGCATTTCCATTAAGAAAGTGTCGATTGGGGTGTCTCCAATCAGCTTGAAAAAGAACAGGTGCTCCAGGCACTTGAGGCCAATGGAGCGCAATGCTGGCAACCGGAGAAGGAGCTTGGCAAACCTGAAAACAGAGCCAGATGTGGAGAAACTGCATTCAGCTACAATAACAGCAGAACATTTCAGTAAAACAGTAACTGCCCACTTTCCACCAGGATTTATCCTATAAAGAGTATAATAGATTAGTTCTTCTGTCATTTAGTTGCTACTTGGGTTTCTCATATATATTTATATCTGCAGCATTGGCTATATTAATGGCAACACTCGTACTAAGTATTCAATATATAATTCACAATCATAACTGTTTCTAAATCATTCGTTGTACAAAAAAAAAACATAAATAACAATGAACTAGGGTTTCAAAAAGGAGAAAAAAAACATGTATTGTACCTTCCCTGCTGGTCAGGATATCTCTGTTTACAATAGGCCTCCAGCGATGCATAGACCTTCTCTCTCAGTAACTCCACTTCACTTGGGCTTGACAATCCTTTTGCATCTGCACATAAGATGAAAAGCAGCCATCATGCATCATGAATACGCAAACATTTTGCAGATCAGCAAGAATCTTGTATAACAATAAAGTGGAATGTGGAAGCATAAGAATTTAAGACTTGTAGAATTGTAGTGTTTTACTTGTGTCTTGATCTAAATATAGACTGATTCACAACTGCATACTTATAAACACGCATATAAAAGTATACAAGAATAGGAGTAAAAATTTGGTTCAACTTTGACTGCTGTAAAGTCTGTCGTTAAATTCTTAATTTCAATGTCAAGACCAGGAAAACTAAATAATTCACATACTCCATAATTTGACTTCTCAACGAGGGAGATTATGGTTCTGTTGCATTTACAGAAATATGGTTTGCTTAGTCAGGACGTGTTATTTGGTTTAAAAATAAATCATATAAAAACATCCAACATTGCATTATTATTTTTATTGAAGTTAAAATACTACAATACTAAAAGTACCAGATACAATAACTGGCCATACATTGATTAAAAACATTTTAGTTTTAAAACAATAAACAAAACCAATCAGTGATGCACCAAAATAAAAATTACATACAAAAATCAACAATTTAAGACAATCTGGCCTAAAATGGCTTGAAATTGCCACTGTTTAAGTTTCTTACATATAACACATATTTAAAAAACACAGTTCATTCAATAATCTATGAAACTAAAGAATTTTAAACAATAGTGCAAAATGCTGCACTTTAGATTTGTTATGTGAACACAAAATGGTTGCTAAACAGTGTCAGCAGAGAAGTTATTTTAACATCTCTGTTCAGGTCAATGCTTCTGGCCCTGAACTAAAAATAGCTGGTTTCAGGCAAAATTTTGACATGCAAACACTTTCAGCAGAACCCTAAAGCGAACTAACACAAATCACACTCTCTTGCCTTCTCAACACAACAATCCTAACAATCGAATAAAAACAAAAAGACAACAGTAAATAAACTAACATTCAATTCAAGTTTATTTGTATAGCGCTTTTTCCAATAATTATAGTTTCAAAGCAACTTTACAAAAGGTGCACGTTACTGCAATACAATCAAAATCACGCAATACAATCAAAATCACGACAAATCTTATCACGATAATTTTTTCATATCAGTTGATATCAATAATTATCACGATAAATGTCAAATCGTTATATCTATCAATTTTAAAGGATTTTCAGCAGGTCAATCGCTTTTTGCAGCTGATTTAACACATTTTGTGAAATTCTTTATCTGTTTTTACTGTTTAGGTTTTTAACAACCAAAGACATTACCCAACAAGTTATTGTATACATCAGAAAATAATATTAAACAGGTTTGAAACAAGAAAAGGTGATGCTGACAGAATGTTCAGTTTTGGGTGAACTGTCCTTTTAACAGCGAGTATGGTGAATTTAGGGTGAAATATCCTTTAATGTATTTTATTTAGCGATTACTTGATCTTTTGATTGTCAATAACCCTTAATTGATAGACCTTATCGATGACAAATTAAGCATGGACATTTAAAGGTTAAGTTATGCTTTGCGCTGTGAGACGCGTCCACGCATTACATAATCAAGCGTGTGCAGTTTACCTTATCTTATGGAGTCACTCTCTTGACATTGTATGTTGCGGAATGCATAAAAGCCTGTTATGAACAGATCTCGGTTATATCCGAATGTGTTTTAACCAATTTTATCTGAAAGACTGGCACGAATAGGCCTATGCAGATTTTCATTTTAAAAACCGCGCATCACGGCCGACATGCGGGGAGCATCTCCATTCACACAATGAGTTTCTGAGTTCTCTCATCCTTCAGACTGAGTTTATTCTTCCGAAGTAATCTAATAATACTATCAGTGCTGCGAATAGTTTGTAAAGACTGTCCTGGGTCATTCTAGCCGCTTGATTAAATAAATTAAATTCAAACTGTGAAAACAGTTTAATGGATTGTTTTGGCGCTACAGCATACACTATAGCAGACTTGTTTTGAAGCGCTTCACTTCAGAGATTATTCATTCTATTCTTGTTTATGTTGTAGATAACTGACCAACAAAATAAATACATAAAAATTTAAGATACAATTATACAAAACGAAATTCGTTGCAAAAAGATACGTTTTCAAACAAAAATAAATAAAAGTGCATATATTTTTGTTTGTGCCCATCTTACACAACTGTGCAGGTAGATGAGGTTTCGCTCCATGGAAAATAAGGATTTAATTAATGATCTAATGCTGTTGCAAACGTTTGTCATTTATTTGCTGCATTTTTAATATGTCATTATTTTAAAGATTTTGTCTTGAGCATTTGATTTCTCCTTGGTGATGATGTACTTTAAATATCTGAAGACTGGCTATTTTACCGTCGATGAGGGACAATAGTGGTACAGATGTCAAAGAAAATATCTTAATATTATCCAGAAGTGCAGGCTGCAAAATGCCTGCGCAGCCTTATGCATAGTGTTAACATTATCAAGCAATTATCGAACTGTCATTATTGTTTTATCGGAAAAAAAAAAATATATAGTGATAATTTTCATTCTTGAATTATCGCCCAGCCCTATTAGTTACTAAAACTTTATTAGTTACAAATAACTTTAACATAGTAACCTGCTGTTATATAGTATATAGGTGATGTCTATATGTACATGTTCAATGAAGTGTATTTGGGTATGTGTCGTCTTCAATGGAAATATGCAACTGAATAAAAAAAAGCAAGTGTTTGGGAGCAAAATACATATTTTACAATGGCTAATAAGAACAAATATAAATGAAATATTTACGAAAATGGGATCTGACCTGGGTTGAACAAGATGATGGCTCTGAGGCATCCCAGCTCTGTTTTATCCATCTGCATGTCCCTCATTTTGCTCACCAGCTCAGTCAGCACCCTGATGCCATTTAAATGAGGGCAGGAAAGAGCGAGGGATGCCAAGCAGGAAGGGAAAGTCAGGAGGGGGGATAAATAAAAAAATAGATGATTCACGTTAATATCTTAAATACAACGCATTAGGCAACAGAAAAAGCTCAATGGAGCCTTTTCAGAGCCACATTTCAAAATACACAAAACAAAATCACAATTTAACACAACAGACTCCAGAATTTGCCTTAAAAGCATAACAAAACAAGCAGAAATGCAAATGAAAAAATAAAAACATATAGCATGCCATGTAAAACATCAGTCATTCCTGTTAACACTGTGAGTACAAGCAAGCAGTCACACAGACAAGGTCAGTTTACCTGCCCCAAACAGCCCCAGACATATAACTATATCCAAAATAAACTGTCTCAAGCTACAGGCTTTTCCTGACTGCTGCTGTTTTTTTTGTTTATGGCGTGTGGCGGAGTGTCATTACCTGTCGAATATGGCCCCAACCTCTGCATTGTGCGCACTCTCCCTGTGTGTTCAATCACAACGTGTTATTCAAATGTCATTATACATTTCACTGTTATATAATGTCTCCCCGCTCCAGAAAGGCCCAGGCAGAGACGTTAAAGACTCCACAATGTGTTGGCGGTAGGCCCAGTTCAAAGAGTAACAAGCTACAGGCTCTTGTTGAAAGGGAAGGCAGACGGGCTCATGGGGCGGCAGCAGCGAAGCTTGAAAATGAGAATTCCCAGCACAGAACAAACACAACATAACATGAAGGGGGAAATATAAATAAAAATCAGGATCAAACACCAGGGCTCAACAATAACGATGGATGCTTTTAGAATTTATTCATGTAAATGCAATATTTATTCAAACATTTATTTTTGAGCAGTGTTGTTTACAAACTCGGATGTAAATTTGTAAGCAATAATAATAATAATAATAATAATAATAAACAATAAAAAATTAAGCATCACTTATAATAAAGTTAATATAATAAATGTGCATTTCAATTTTCAATTATTTTCGGCAATTACAAAATTTCTAATTATTATTATTATTTTTTTTTTTAAATGTTAACATTTTTTTACTATAAAAAATGGTTTTCATTTCAGATTTCTACCAGTGAAAATCTTGGAATAAAATAAAAATGTGTGTTTTAATGCCATATCAGTAGCATTGGCTTTAATCATGGCAACACTTGTAGTAAACATTTACTATATAATTTACAATCATGACTTTCTTAATCTTTCATTGTACAAAACAAATTACAAACAACATTGTCAAAAAAAATATATAGCTAATTTCAATTTGATCAATAACACTCTAAAATTCTTCCAGAATAGGGTTGCAACGATTAACCGATTTCACTACTAAGCGTGCTTTAATTCATCACGGTTAATTAATCGTAGAAGCTTCTCAACACGTTTCTGCACGCAACAAAACTGCTGCAACTTAAAGTTACGCCAACTGTGGGCTAGTTTGAAGTTCTGAGGTTGTACATGGAAACTAATACCCACCCACACTGGATTAAAGGTGCAGTAGGTGATTGAACCATTTTTTGTTGTGCTGGTTGAAAGTCTCTTGACAATCCAATAGTAATGATTAAAGTAAATGATCTAAATGTATTTATATGTATTTTTATATTCAGGACATATAAAAAAATATTCGTCCAATTAAAATTTATCAGGCAAACAATTCCCATAATTCTGATAAGTAGCCCAAACTGTCTGTCAACAAATGCAGATCTGTACATCTGCGCATCTGTTCACGCAGATCCGCTGTTTGCATGCGTACCGCGTTCATAAAAACAAATGCTGAATCAAATCTTTTTAAAACTCTGAATCAATGTTGGAGTTACTTTTGCACATTGGAGGAATGATGACGCCATGGCTGAAGTATTTCTTTTAGACAGGTAATGTTATGTTTTAAAACTACTTTAGTCACGCAAAGCTTATGTAGATTTTGTTGTCTTACGAATGGGTTATATGCACGGAAGTGTCGTTCAGAAATATTGCACATTATGACAAGTTTTGCTTGCTACACAACTGAAAACGTGCTAGAAAAAATAAAATTTTTTTGTTCGGAATTGTAGTATTATAAAGTACTGTACAATTTTTAAACCGGCGAATGACATGATCTGGTGGGTTGTCTACGGTCATCTTTACGGTGCGCGTTCATGATTTCAGGAGACGTGGCTTTGGACGGCAGGGGAGGGACTTCCTTTCAAAGATACTATGCTAAAGAATAGTATTTCAGATCACCTACTGCACCTTTAACTATGGCTGAAGCAGTTCACAGAGATCGTCGTTTTTGCTTAAGTTTGTTATTTACAATGGAGAATATTAAGATCAACGCGCCAACGCACTCCAGGTGCACCCAGTTGAACGAATGTTGCAAGCGCACCACGAGTCACGTGACAAGAAAAGGCCCGCTCAGCTTTATACTTTATATGGAATATACACGATATATAAAATATTTTTTTAAAAATACAAAATGAAAGACCAAACATTTTGTAATATAGTTGATCAAAAGACAAGAGGTTCAGCGGCCTTTGACTTAATTTGTTCTCTTTAAAAGGGAAATACTTAGCTAATATGTAGCTTAAGGTTTACATTAGTCAAATACAATTTTTTTATACAATTTTTTTTATTTATTCTTATTATTATTTATTTATTTATTCATTGTTCTGTCATTTATTTTCAGTGTAAAATTAATCTGTTTAATTAATTCACTTAAGTCTAAAGAGAAATGGACTGTTTCTTTTTAGTATTATTTTGCCGAGCAGCAATAAATAACACTTTAGAAAATCACATGAAAACTTATATTTCAAACTTGTAGTGATTTGAAATAATGAATGGATAATAATCGTGATAACGTGATTATTCCTCAAATCGTTGCATCCCTACTCCAGAAGACACTTTTGAACAGTTCCCTTAAAATAAATAAAAATCATTACGGTTGAGCCCAGTTTAAAACAAAAACAAATTGACTGTGGTGGAAAATAACTGCTCATTCATGTTATACATTTACGCATCATTGTTTTAGACTACAATATTAAGCAGATTATTAAAATAAAAGCACATAATATGATTCTGAAGACATAACAGATTTTGCATAGAGGGTTAAACAGCATCTAAGGCATGGGCTGATAAAGCAAAGCAGAAAGCATATGCACACACACACACATCACATGGCACCAACAGGATGACAATGAAGCGCTGCAAAACTCAGGTGAGACGGACAGTGAAGCACAAGCACGGGGAGGAGGCTCATTTCTGAAGCAGAGACATTATGACAAGATGAATGGCAACAAAAGACAACTTCATATATGAACATCACAACAAACTGTAGCACAGAACATCTAGAATGAGCTCATTTTACAAAATAACAACAGCCTGTAGCTCATTATTCCTGGATTTGCATGAGACAAAGTCCGGAAGTCTTGGGAGAAATGTATTCAATTTGTTCCTGGAAATAAACAGCTGCTGTGAGTAATAACCAGCAGACTTAAGAGTGACGTAACAAGCGTGCACTCCATTGATCATGTAAATGAGAGTGTGAGTTGAGACTATAAGCAGAGGAGAGCACTGGTGCACATATGAAGGGTTTGTATGTGTGTGTGTGTTTTGTCTGTTCGTGCAGTGTCATTCTGTGAAAGCGCACTATACAGCAGCGTCAAGACGGCAGGCTGTCAGGAGGTGTTTTTTTTTTTTTTGGGTCATGACAGGAAAATCCAACCACCTTTGCAGGCTTAAATGTGTCAAAGCAAGAATCAATGCTAGTAAGATTCAGGAGCACCACAAATCAGGGTATGACGAACGATTAATGGCCTAATCCTTTTCCAGACATAAGCATAGCAGGTGACATGCAGATCTGTACACAACTCCAACAAGGAATAGCTTCAGACATATCAATAACTGATTGTTGGACTCCAACAAAATAAAAATGTGATTATGTGCTACCATTCAAAAGCCTGAGGTCAAAAAGAAAATTCTGATGGAAATAAATGAGTATTTATTAATCAAAAAAGCATTAAACTGCTCAAAAGAGCCAGTAAATACAAATAAAATGTTTTCTTTTGAACATAGGGCTGGGCGATAAAACCGATATATCGGTTATTATAAATCGGTAAAAAATAGTTCCATATGTAGTTTCGGTATGAAGCGCTATAGTTTTCGTATGTGGCTGCTGAGCGGGTGCCTTGGAAGAAATGCCAATAAGCTTTAGGGTATAAGTTAATTTCCAATCAGGAACACGACTTGTACGTGCAAATAGGAAATGACGCACTCCAGACGCACTCGCATTTTGCTGTTAACTTACACTTAGTTGAAAACATCTCAAGTTTTCAGAATGCTGCGAGCGCACCGCAAATTATTTAACTAGAACCAATCTGCTTCACACATTGTAGGGAATATACACATTACAGTAATAACGGTAGGCTAATAACCTCAGACAAACAATTCAATTCACTTTTATTTGTATAGCACTTTTACAATGTAGATTGTGTCAAAGCAGCTTCACATAGAAGATCATAGTAAATTGAATCAGTGTCAGTTCAGTTTTCAGTGTTGAAGTTCAGTTCACAAACACAGAGCACTCAAACACTGCAGTGTTGTTTTCATTTTCTCCATAAGTAAAGCTTGTATCGGAACTGCAGCCATGGTTTGTCTGTTTGTAATCCTCTCAGAAAACAGTTGATGGTCACCTAGTTACGAGAGACGCCAAAGGAGGACGAGTGCAAAGTGCATTGTAAATGAAGGTATTTACGTGCTTGTGCTTTTCACTTGCGAGTTCTGGGTTTCGTAATTGCCTCCTCATGTCAAAACAACACACGCAAATATGAGTGCCATTTAGCAGCAGCGAGGAGACTGTAAATAAAAAAAGAATGTAAGGATGTCACCAAAGTGGCTTTTTGGTTTCTTTTCTAGTGCATCCCAGTCATTGGCTCCCTATCTGAAAGATTTTTTTAGCATAGGGAGTAATATAGTCCACTTTACAATTTGTAATGTTGCTTTAAGTATTTGAGTAATGATGGTTGGTTCCTTTACTTGAAAGCTCAGATTTGACTATCATAATTTTGTTTACAGAGTTTGAGGTTTACTGTAATAATATTATTATTCACATCTTACAGATGTTGATCTACCTTAAAGTTTGATTTGATTGTTTAGCATTTACACTTTATCATTGCACACACTTTCTAACATTTTATTTATCAAGCTTAAGAGTCTCTTTAACACTTATGTTTTTTATTATAAACATGTAAATATTATAAATATGTTATTTTGGTTTGGTTTTTTTTGTATTTGACTATTAAAACTATTTGCCTTAGTAATGTTGGTATATTAAAACAAAGTGGTTTAATAAAAAAAATCCTAAAATTCCCCAAAATTTAAAATTATCGATACCAAATGGTATGAAAAATTAATCACAAATGCTTTTTGCTGTATCGCCCAGCCCTGTTTAAACATTTTGTTCACTCTAAATGCCAGTTTTCAAAAGCAAGCACTAGCAGTTTTCAACATTTATAAGCAAGTAGAAAATAATTAGAATATTAGTTCTGAAAATTAGCAATGATTAAGAGTTTAAGACTCTTCAAAAGCCCACTGACCTCAAACACTTGACTGGCAGACTGAAGTTAAACACTAGCCTATCCTGCCTGCAGTCGCGGGACATGACTATTACCTGTCAAAGATGGCTCCCACCCCGGCGCTGTGAGCACTGTTCCTGTGCACGTGGAGACCGGTGGCCAGCAGAATGCCGTCCTTCACCGTGATGGAGCGATGAGAGAATGATGCTATGAGCAGTTCATTCCAGCCTGACAGACAAAGCAGAGCATGAGTGTGGACTTAATATTTAAAGAAATAAAATATTAATAGTGTTTTCTAGGGGAAGAAATCACTAAAAAAAACATTTTGCAGCTTCAGATAAATAATTAAAATTTGCAAAAACGTTACACAGAGTGGCAAAAGCTGAGCAAATGGGTTTACCGGCACGAAGCAGGATGACCTGGTCGTCCAGAGAGAGCTCGCTGAAGTGAGGGATCCGTTTGGCCCACTCCACCAAAGTGAACAGCTGTTTATCAGCGGCCTGGCAGATATTTGTGACTGGGTCGTTCGGCTGAGGAGAATAAAACAGAACCAACCATTAATTACCACTGCCCAAGGTCAACAAATCAATTTAGTGTCCAGCTATAAGTATTTAGGCTTTCTACTCGATCAGGAGCTTTCTTTCAAAGAACATATAGCAAATTTGGTTAGAAAATTGAGAGTTAAGCTTGGATTTTACTATGTGTGCAACATTTTTACCATTGATTGACTATGGTGATGTTTTATATATGACTGCTTCAACCAAATGTCTTCAGCCTTTAAACTCCATATATCACAGTGCTCTAAGGTTTGTTACTGGCTGTCAAAGACTTACTCATCATTGTGAATTGTATGCCAAAGCTGAGTGGCCCTCTCTGAGTGTAAGAAGGTACACCCACTGGATGACTCTTGTCTATAAGGCTCTTCTGGGATTGGTGCCTTCATACCTATGTTCCCTTCTTCATAAGTCTAAAAGCCAGTATGCCCTACGGTCAAGTGAATCTTATCATTTGACTGTTCCCCGGCTTCGAACTGAAATAGGGAAGGGAGCCTTTAGTCATGCCGCCCCCTCATCCTGGAATACTCTTCAGTCTGAACTAAAAATATCTGAGCTCATCCCAATGACATCGTTTCGCTTTATCCTTTTTAACAAACAACAACAGTCCATTTCTCAATGTATGTGTTTTTAATTTATTGAAATGTGGTAAAGCTGAACAACTGAACTGTATTTTTTACACTATATTGATTTTCTATTTATTATTAATAATATTATTATTATTATTTTTTTTTTTTTTCACAAGTCGTGTGTTGCAGACCTCTTGGCCAGGTCACCCTTGTGAATGAGATCTTGATCTCAATGGGTTTTTTATCTGGTTAAATAAAGAAATATATATATATATATATATATATATATATATATATATATATATATATATAAATATATCAAACAACCATTATAGGTTAAATGTAACAACAGTAAGAAAATGTAAATGATTAAAAAACTGTAAAACAGCTGATTCCAAGGCAGACCTGCGAATTTATCTGGAAAACCCACATAATACTTTGCAGACAAGACCCTCATAAGTCTTACCACAAGTGGACAACACTTATTAAATACAGGTAAAAAAAAACTGAGCTTGTCCGCTTTTGATCACTTCCACAGATAATTCAAAATGAACTGATCGGATTGCATTTGTACTGCAAATACTCATGTGATTGAATGGATATGACAAGTTAAAACAAAATACCACTTCCTGTTCACATGCTGACCTGACATGACCGTTTTTGGGATGTGTTGTAAAAATGAACTGAAACAAGGTTCATTTACTTGTTTTCCTGCTTGTGTCATGTCTTAATGGAGATCAAAATCATGCCCTTTCTCAGAAACCAGAGCAAAGCATATGATGAGATACAAGAACAAGAAAGTCACTGCAAATGGGAAGCACTGGAGCTATTTTTATACCTTGACATTACAATTGATTTTTATTTCGAGACTGCGGCCCAAAAAAAAAAAATCCAAATTCACACATACACAAAAGCTGTTGTGCTATTTTGTGGTTTTAACTAGATGACTGATCTTAGGAAAAAGCATAGTGTGTGTTCTGGTAGCTTGTTTAACCAAATTATTTTGATGGCACCATTTTGGCTCAGGCGAATTAGTTTTGTAAACTAATTAGTCCACTATATTACCTCACACCACACACACCTCCTTATTTGTGTCTTTGGGTGCTACATTTCCCAAATATTTGCACTTCGATATGGATTATTAGATTACCAGACTTATTTGCAGGAGCGAATCCTTCTATGGCAAGTGACAATTACCGTTTTAATGGTACTTAACGCCATTTTGTTTGTGCGCTGGAAGTTTGGTTTCCCTTTGTGAAATGAAAAAACAGACAACTGCCCACCCCTGAGGAGCAGAAAGACAAGTGCTCCTGAACACGACTCTAGTTTCAGTCGACTTTCGTTTGTTTGGTGTGTTAATGTCCAGCTTTTTGGTTCAAAGACAACAACACAGTTGTATTTTGTTGGTGCTAGTTGTTTGCTGTCTGCTTTTTTGTGTCAAGGCCCTAACATGAATGACTGTCTCCATTTATCTTCCTGTTTTTTTAAGATCCATGATAGACACGGTGGAGCAAACTCACTCAGAAACCAAATGGGAAATGGAACTCAAGTACGATTAAACCAAACTCAAGGCAGTGTAGACAGTGCAATGTATCTGCTATAATTGAGTTCACATTAGTGTGGGCATTTTAATATTTTTTGCTCATCTGGCTGAAATATTTGACAAGAAACATTGCTAATACAATCACTGTAGATGTTTTGTTGTCATTTACAATTCAAAATTAGCTCATTTAGTCTCTAGAGGTGATAACACCAGATATACGTAGTAGTATAGATAAATATCGATACTGAAATATTTGAAACGATTCAACCTTGCTTTTGGTTTATATCGATAATGGCTTTGTACTCTCGCACTCTCTCTTCTCACCAACAGGGTGATGAATAATTATTATTAATAATAATAATAAAAATAATAATAAGATATTAACATGTTTGTTTTATTCAGAAAATAAGATAGAAATTGCGCCAATTTATTTATTTATTTATATTTATTTCTTTCTTTCTTTCTTTTTGGATTTAAGGACTGCTGACAAACCTGGTATAAGCATTATATGGTTTACTTATTTTTTCCCTTTTTATTTAATTTGCATACTTTAAATGTGGCAGGATTTGTTCCCCATGGTATCAAAAATCGATATTTATCAAGGTATCGTATCAAAGTTGAAATTCCAGTATCATGTCAACACACAGTCTGACAGTACATCTCAAGCATCAAATCAAAGCTTTAACATGAATGACTGTCTCTATTCAACTTCCTGCTTTTAACCAATCCACCATCTCACTGCCAATGGCCTGCTACAATTACAGCTCAATCTCCTTGAAGATCTGAATCACGTAACGAAATAATCCCAGCACTAAAGGTCAATAATCCTCCTTAACACGCTTATAGGTTACTTACAGAGCTTCCCCCTGAGCTGCCATCAGCGTGCAGCTCAGTTTTCTGCTCTACGGCCATCTCTGCCTCCAGAATCTTCTCCACGGGCATCTCCTCATTGGCAGCGCTGGAGGACTCCACCTCTCCATCGCGCTCTTTGTTTCTCTGACGCTCCTCCTGAACGGCTGCATCGCACACAGGGAAATGAGGAAGAGGTACAAGACGGGGAAATGGAGATGAAGGGCAGAGTGCAGGATAGTGTGAAAAAGGCCAACATAATGGGGAAAAAGAATGTGAAAGGGGAGGGGGGGGGATGAATAGGTAAAACGGTAAAGATGGAAACAGATGTAGAGAGACACAGAGATATACAGATACATGTAGTTCCTGGTTAGTTTAACACATTCAATCACACACACACACACACACACACACACATTCAAAGTCCTCCAGCGACATTCCTTCTTCAATGACCCAGAAAAGGCTACAAAGTTGCCTTATTGCACATATTCATGACAACATTCTCACATGAATAGTGTTTCTGCTGCATTGTGTCATTTAAAGGGATCATACCATGTGGAATCAAAACACTGACGCACAATAACCTTCAAAAAATTATTTAGAGAAAAAAATAAAAACTTTGGCATCTGTCTAATGGCCTGTTTCCAGTGGTACTGTATGAGTGGTACGGTATGGAGTCACCTTTATCACACTTGTGTTTCCACTGCCAATAGTGTACCAATGGTTTGGTGGGTGTATGACAGAAATTTTACTCAACTCCATTCTCGCTCGAGGAAATGTAACGTAAAGCTGTACGGGTCGTTCACATATCATATGAGAAGCACTTCTTACAAAACAGTAAAAATGCTTTATACACATTAATACTTATGTATAAATGTTCATTACTAACCTTTCTATGAACATGATTTGATTATAACTGCAGATCAATAATGTGAAATAGCCTACTGTAACGTCTGCAATTATATAAAATAAACACAACACATATGAACACATACGGACCCTTACAGTCTCCGATACATTACAGAAAAACTACAGAAAAACTACACACAGCATATATTTAGTCCTTATTTGGGTATAAAAACAACCCGCAACCTTTCATCTGTACCTTTAATCTTCACCAGCACATGTATCCTGTTGTTAGAAAGTAATTCCGTGATTCCGAGTTGATAGTCCAAAAGCTCATGATAATAGTAAAACATGGCAGTTTGTTTATGCTTTAGGTTGCTGAAGGCAAATTTGCCTCTTTGTTTTTTCGCGCGTCACTATGCATTTGTCTATTACTATTTCAGACATTGATCAGATGTCAGAATTGCTTCAATAATCAAGCGCACATTATTATCATCAGGTCAAGAAGTTCGTTATATTAAATATAGACGCGTGGCGAGCGCAAACGGGAAAGAGAAACCGCTCACCCTTTAGACGGCCTTGTAAACAACTACGGGGCACAGGGTAGTTTTGCTATTCTTCTTGGTTTTGTGGCTGTTCATCAAGATGACGACATGGTTTGTTTAAGCTCGGGTAGACCATGGCTCGTTATCATATGTATATATTATTACAGTGTAATGTCTCGGCTTTGTATTTAAAAATGGTGCTTTTTGTTTTTGTTTGTTGTGTATGCACAAGTGACGTATCTCATGACGTATCACGTATCTGCGTGTCTTGCTCCGCCTTTCTGTACCCTTTTGTTGTGCTAGGTAACCTTTCGAAATTGTACCCAAAATGTTTTATGGTACGGTTTGCGCTGTGGTACCTTTTGACAGTGGAAACGGCCATAAAAGCGTACCAAACCATACCACTAAGTGGAAATGGACAAATAGAAGACACTTAAATGTCTACAGTGTCTACAAAAAAAAAAAAAAAGGAGTGGGTAAAATAAAATAAAAAAATAAAAAAATGAGTGCATATGGTCATGGTAAGGTAATTAGAAAATGGCAAATGAATATAACTCTTAAACACCAGAAATAAAAATATCAATATAATATGTTTTTTAATATAGTTACAAGTAAAAATGTGCTGTTTTTGTCTGTGCAGCACTTTTAATTCTGAATATCCATTTTCACATTAGAAATATGTCTCAAGTTCATTTTTAAAGTCATTAAGACAAAATCAGTCTGACAACGAAGGGATAGTTCAACCAAAAATTAAATATCAGCTATTATTTACTTATTCAAAACCTATTAGAATTCCTCTTTTCTGTTGAACAAATAAGTAATTTCGAAGAATGCCGGCCGATGGTAACCGTTTTCCTACTTTGGAAGTCAATGGATACAATCAACAAGCCTTTTTCAAAATACGAATGAGGGAAAGTAAACAATGAAATCATTTTCATTTTTGGGTGAACTATCCCATTATAGATCAGTTGGAAAACAAATGACTTCAAAAATATATCTTAAAGACACTAAAATGTGGATAAATTAAACCAGCCCTCTACGTTTAGCTTAAAAAACAAGATTGCTATAGCACTCAAAGTGGACCTAAAAAAATAAAAGATGACATGAACCCTTTAATGGCTGTGACTAAAATTCTACAGAGCAATTCATTCATCATTCCCACATACTCCCTCTCTCTCACACACACACACACACACACACACACACACACACACACACACACACACATATATATACAAGCATCCCTCCCTCCCTCCCTCCCTGCTTTCTCCTTACATCGTTGTCGTTCATCTTGGACCACTACAGAAGGAGAGGGAGGAAGAGAGAGAACGAGAGGAAACAAAAGAGGGAGAGAGGGGGACATGTGTTAGTGGTGACAACAGCCCTCCCTCCCCCTCTCCTCTCCTCTTCGGTTTGTGCTGTGATGTCTATGATAATGCCCTTTTTAACAGCTTATAAAATCTACACGTCTCTGCTATACCTACTGTAAGAGCTGGGCGGTAATTCGATATTGCTAATCATATAGCGCACGATATAGCGTGTTTGATTTAATGTTGGCTTTAATATTTGAATATAGCATGTTTGATTTAATCTTTCCATAATGTTTAAATATAGCATATTTCATTTAATGTTAGCATAATGTTTGAATACAGCATGTTTGATTTAATGTTAGCATAATGTTTTAATATAGCGTGTTTGATTTAATGTTAGCATAATGTTTAAATATAGCATATTTCATTTAATGTTAGCATAATGTTTGAATACAGCATGTTTGATTTAATGTTAGCATAATGTTTTAATATAGCATGTTTGATTTAATGTTAGCATAATGTTTTAATATAGCGTGTTTGATTTAATGTTGGCTTTAATATTTGAATATAGCATGTTTGATTTAATCTTTCCATAATGTTTAAATATAGCATATTTCATTTAATGTTAGCATAATGTTTGAATACAGCATGTTTGATTTAATGTTAGCATAATGTTTGAATACAGCATGTTTGATTTAATGTTAGCATAATGTTTTAATATAGCGTGTTTGATTTAATGTTAGCATAATGTTTAAATATAGCATATTTCATTTAATGTTAGCATAATGTTTGAATACAGCATGTTTGATTTAATGTTAGCATAATGTTTTAATATAGCATGTTTGATTTAATGTTAGCATAATGTTTTAATATAGCATGTTTGATTTAATGTTAGCATAATGTTTTAATATAGCGTGTTTGATTTAATGTTGGCTTTAATATTTGAATACAGCATGTTTGATTTAATGTTAGCATAATGTTTTAATATAGCGTGTTTGATTTAATGTTGGCATAATGTTTGAATATAGCGTGTTTGATTTAATGTTAGCATAATGTTTGAATATAGCATGTTTGATTTAATGTTAGCATAATGTTTGAATATAGCATGTTTGATTTAATGTTAGCATAATGTTTGAATATAGCATGTTTGATTTAATCTTTCCATAATGTTTAAATATAGCATATTTCATTTAATGTTAGCATAATGTTTGAATACAGCATGTTTGATTTAATGTTAGCATAATGTTTGAATACAGCATGTTTGATTTAATGTTAGCATAATGTTTTAATATAGCGTGTTTGATTTAATGTTAGCATAATGTTTAAATATAGCATATTTCATTTAATGTTAGCATAATGTTTGAATACAGCATGTTTGATTTAATGTTAGCATAATGTTTTAATATAGCATGTTTGATTTAATGTTAGCATAATGTTTTAATATAGCATGTTTGATATAATGTTAGCATAATGTTTTAATATAGCGTGTTTGATTTAATGTTGGCTTTAATATTTGAATACAGCATGTTTGATTTAATGTTAGCATAATGTTTTAATATAGCGTGTTTGATTTAATGTTGGCATAATGTTTGAATATAGCGTGTTTGATTTAATGTTAGCATAATGTTTGAATATAGCATGTTTGATTTAATGTTAGCATAATGTTTGAATATAGCATGTTTGATTTAATGTTAGCATAATGTTTGAATATAGCATGTTTGATTTAATGTTAGCATAATGTTTGAATATAGCATGTTTGATTTAATGTTAGCATAATGTTTGAATATAGCATGTTTGATTTAATGTTAGCATAATGTTTGAATATAGCATGTTTGATTTAATGTTTGCATATTACACCAATCCATATTTAGGTTTGTTTAAATGTGCACAAGTTTTGAATTGATCTTAAGTCTATCTCTAAAGAGAAGCGCTAGAATTTAGCAAAGATGAAACCAAGCTAACATTCTCAATAGTGCAGACAAAGCACTGTCCCATTACCAATTCAGTTGAAAGTGACTCCACTGATTTACTACAATATTGGCGCAACATTGGGAGATTATAGATAGGAAATTATAGTATTAATGTATTAAATGAATAATAGAATAAAAGTACAGCAATTGTTGTTTAAATATAGAATTAGTGCATTTGAATTTATTAATGTTTATTTTTATTATTTAGTAGTATTTAGTAGCAGTAGTAGCAGTTATTAATAATTTATCTACAGTAGATTATTTATTAACAAAAAGGAATTTTAAGTTTACTTGACAGCTTTTTAAAATATAAATATTGCACCTCAAATTTGTGATTATACCTCAGATATTGTCATGTTCTGACAATAAAAAAAGTTAAAATTAGCTGGCTGGTTTGACCAACTTCTATCTAGACCAGAGATGCCCAAATTAGGGCCAGCGGGCCAAAGTTGGCCCATTGTAACCTTTGATTTGGCCCACCATCCCATCTGAGAGGTGAGTGAGTATAATGAAGAGGGTTGGGGCGAATGCTTTTAACACAGAGATTGACATTTCTAATTTGACGTAACCTTTTTTGTTTGTTTTATTGCTGAGCTACAAAAAAGGAAAACTGAAATTAAAGGTTTCAATTAAATGTTGTAAATACTGTCACTTGACAGATATAGGACTATGCAGAGGACATCGGCGAGCAAATCAAGGCAAAAACTAGTGTAATTCTGTTAAAAATTAGACTGTTTTGTTTTTACTGTAGTAAGTTCATTACTGTATTAGTTAATATAAAGCAATGTTTTCTAGTCATTTTTAAACATTATTAAATAAATTAGGAAATTACCCATGTCAACTATATTTACCTTTGGCCCACCAGCCTCAATCAAGTTTGGTTTTTCACCCTTTATAAGAAAAAGTTTGGGCAGCCCTGATCTAGACGCAAAAAAAAAAAAAAACTTTAAGATTTGTGTTTGTCCATCTTTGTCCAATTGAACCAAATTCGGCAGCATACGTACTTGCCTGGGTAAAAAGCGTATTATTTTTTCCAGCTTATTATAGTTTCCAACTTATACCCATGCAGGCTTAATTAGAAGAGATATGAGATTCTACAACATTTGAGAATTGATTCAGAAATGTTAGAGAAAGAATCACAATGCTTTGATAAATCAAATATTCTTTTACATCCATCTCTAGATTAATTAAAATATTAATATAGAACCTCAGATTTGTGATTGTACCTCAGATATTGTCATGTTCTGACAATAAAACGTTTAAGTAATTGTCTGGTTTGACCTAATTCTATCCAGACGCAAAAAAAAAGGCTTTAAGATTTCATATTTATCATAATTATCGATAATGATTATTATTTTTAGTTCATAATCACCCAGCCCTACCTGCTTTTGTGAATACTGTTTCAGTTTAACCACATTTGAATAAGCTCAAACCCCTTATTTATCTCTCTTAGTTATGGACTAACATGTTGGACAAGTTAATTTACATAAACTAATTAAAAACAAATAAATAAATACATTTTGCAGGATTTGGCTACATCTGCATTTCCATCAAATCCTACGCACTAATTCTCCTATCAAACACTATCATTGCACCACTTCATCACAGCAAAACATATTTCACACAAGTCTTTCTGCTGCATCATATTCATGTTAATACAAACACTGTGACCAATGTACTGTGATTTACAAACAAATGATTATTAATCATGGGGCCGCTCATGAGGAAAAAAAACACTGACATCGCCCACTTCAAACTGCTTATAGGTCACCACCACCAGCGAAACTCCTATTCGACGTCTGATATGTGTATGTGTAAGGTTGTCTTCTTACCCTCTCTCTTCATCCCCATGGCCAGGCACTTCTGGTAGCGGCAGTACTGGCAGCGGTTCCTCTGGCGCTTGTCCACCAGACAGTCTTTATTGTCTCTGCAGGTGTAGCTCAGGTCCTTCCTCACAGTGCGCTTGAAAAAGCCCTTGCAGCCCTCGCAGCTGTACACTCCATAGTGCTTGCCTGGAGAGAACAGACGCCAGGTCAGTTTGTGGAGGTGGAAGATTAGTCACCAGATTGGAGAGACCCAATTTAGACAATTTCATAATGTTGTTGTTATATAAGTGTTACATCATGAAATAATATATACGAATCAAAGACAAGATGGCCAATTTTCTGCAATAAGACATCAAACTATCAGAGGTGGGAATCTTTAGAGACTTCACAATCTGATCTGATACTGGGAGTCGTGATCTGATTTCAAAACAATCCTTGACCTACATTTTCCCCTCTTTTCTTGGATTTGCAAACAGATCTTCACTTTTTTAATAAATATTTTTGGGGGGTTTTCACCTTTAACGTACAGGAGAGTGGAGATTAAAGACAGAAAAGTGAGGGGAGCAGAGAGGGGGAAAGGATCGGCAAAGAACCTCAAGCCGGGAATGGAACTTAGGTAACCGTGAGCACTCCTGTTCTATATATTGACACCAACCACTAGGCTATTTGGCGCTGACAGATCTTAACATTTGAACCGGAATTTGAGTTAGTGAATCCATTTATGGCACTGCCATTATAAAAACGGTTTATTTTATTATCAAAGCAATATACGCCACGAAAAGCTCTGAATGAAACATTGAAAAGCCAGATCACAAAGAGCGATTATAACGAACAAAGCATCTATTCCAAATAAAAAAAGAGCCTTCCCTTTTACAGTTTATTTAGAGCCTTTTAACAAAAAAAAGGTTTTAAAAAAAAAATATATTTATATAAAAATATTTGGAAATTATATTTATTTTTATAACATTCTTCAGTAATTCTAAACTGAAGCAGGTCGCACACCAGATGAAAAGTGCAGCCAGCGTCTTTAAAACTCTTACGTTTGTCCATCTTTGTCCATATTTGAAGCATATTCAGCAGTATATGTTTATTAGTCAATCATTCATTAATTCATTTTCCTTTGGCTTAGTTTTATTTCAGAGGTCGCCACAGTGGAATGAACCACCAAATATTTTGGCATATGCTTTACGGAACGGAAGCCCTTCCAGCCACAACCCAGATCTTGGAAACATCCATACACTCATACACAACAGCCAATTTAGTTCATCCAATTCACCTACAGCGCATGTCTTTGGACTGTGTGGGGAAACTGCAGCACTCTGCACTGCAGAACATGCAAACTCCACACAGCCGGGACTTGAAACAGCGACCTTCTTGCTGTGAGGCGACAGTGCTAACCACTGAGCCATTACACCGCCAAGGTTTATGATTTTTTTTTATGTATATTATTTTATATTTATTATATGTTTATTATTGTTTCTAGCTCTCACCCACGCAGGCTTAATTTAAAGAGAATCGATTATGAAGTTTCGAGAATTTATTCAGAGTGGTTGAAGAAAAAAAACTAAAAAATTTGCAATGCTTTAATGAATGAATTTTTTTCTCCCACCCCTAGAAATTACATTCAAAAAACAGATTTTATATACACCGGAATATATTAAAGTGTTTACTTCATAGCCTTAAAATAACTTCTTTGAACAATTGTTACAAAAAAAAGGATGAAATCATGTTATATCATTATACATTTACATTTAGCAGACGCTTTTATCCAAAGCGACTTACAAATGACCAAAGCGACTTACAAATGATAACAAATGTACTTAATTTAGAAAATGTTAAAATATATCAAATTAAATGAAGTTCTTACTAACTTATATTTTAAAATGTCTTCTTGATTAAAAGGTAATAAGCCTGCACTGTGATAAAAGTATGAAGTGAGTCAGCATTTTTTCCTTTCAGTAGGTAGAAAATATTCAGTAGGTATTTATATCTTTCTGGTATAAAAACTTCTGATTTCACATACCCAAAATGATGATGCTATTGACCTTATTCTTGGCATAGGAGCGGGTGCTGTCATTGGAATCTTTTTTTGGCTCAATACTTTGGGTCTCATTCACTTCCATTGATATTTAGGTCTTAAAAGCAGCTTGTTATGCTGGTTGACGTTGCGAACTGACATTTTCTAATAACATTATTCTACTTTTTTTAAGTATAATCATGAACACAATTGTTTGTAGAGCAAGTAGTTTGACCGTTTTCTGCCGTTTATTATTCATAGTCATCTAAAACAATCGCAAAAATGGGTGCATTTCCGCATTGCAGAATAAGGCCAATACCTTTTTAGGTTTGCAATTTAAATCAGTAGCTAAAAAGAACATGTTTTATTCAGAATAGTTCATGTGATGTACCAGAGGAGCGGTCTCCACAGATGGCACACAGGCGTTTCTGTGAAACCATGGGTCCTGGACTGTGAGAGGACAGCGGCTTCAAACCAAAGGGCGGTTTCACGTCATCAGAGCTGCTGACAGCATGTAGACCCGACATGGACACGGTGGAGTTGATCTGAGGAGGATGATGATGATGAGACGTCAAAATGGAAAAAGAGTGGCAGGAAAATTGCACATTATATTTTAGATAAATAACATAACTCTTACATTTTTGTTAGTGTTAAAAATCCAATCAGAAGTTAACAGAAAAATACATGTTAATTTTTTTATGATAAGTAATTTCTCCCCAAATCATTCAAGCAGCATTTCATCTCTAATAAAACCCTCTGAACACATGATCAACTTTTTTGATTTCATTTTGATGTAATCTGAACACAGCCCTTCACAAAAAGACGATATTTAATCATCCAAACTGAACATTTATGAGCAGCAGCAAAGAGAAAAAGGTTTATGCGAAAGAGAAGTGACTAGAAAACGAAAAAAAGCATTGCAGAGCGAGGAACTGAGCGAGGGTACAAGGTCTCACCTCTGCGTTTCTGGAAAACATGTTCATCTGTGAAGCAGAAATGCAGTGATAAGGAGCGCGCAAAAAAAAAGCTTCTGGATTGAGGGTTTAGGTGCTAAAGAATCACTAAATCCACTATGAAATTTTAGTTTGTTAAGAGTAAAATTTAGGCTGTCAAAAAATAAATCTGGCTTAGATCGGCAGAAGCATACCTGAGAGACTTTGGAAATTAAGGTCAAAATACCAGTAGGTCTGTTAAAGATTAACAGTTTTAGAGGGAAACACTACAATTATCTTGGAGAATAAACTGGGATTTTTACAATGAATTTGTTCGCATAAATAGAGAAATCTATATACAAATGCAAGTACTGAAAGACAGTAATAGTGAAATTTGTGTGCAAAGTAAAAGCTTATTTCATATGTTTCAAAATATAATTTTACAGATAAATTTAAAGCAGTCTTTACTCCTGTACTCAGTTTCACATGATCATTTAAAAAAAAAAAACATTATAATATTAATATCAAAAATTGTGCTTTATAAATATAAGTATTAATTCTCAAAAACTTACTGACCTTAAACCTTCATACTGTAATATACATTGCAATGCTGATAACTTAAAGGGATAATTCACCCAAAAACTATTATTTCACTCATTTACGCTTTTACACCCTTGTTCAAAACCTGTTTGGGTTTCTTTATCATTTTGAACACAAAAGATGACATTTTGAAAGAAAGCTGAACCGTTTAGATCAATAGTACTTGTTTTTACTACTATGGCAGTAAATGGCTACAGGTTTTCAGCATTCTTTAAAATGTCTTCTCGTGTTCAATCAAAGAAAAGAAACTCAGACTTCTAACCACTCAAGAAGAAGTAAATGGTGAGTTAATTATAATTTGAGTGAACTATCCCTTTAACTACTGTGCAGCATTCTGACTGTCATAATCATCTAAATAAAAAAACCTAACATAAATCTAGTACTATCATGGTATTATCATGATAAAAATCTAGTTTTATAATGGTAGATTTAGATTTATAACCACTTGAGCGATATTAAATGAGTAAACTTTAATTTTTGAGTGAACTATGCCTTTATCTACTGTGCTGCTTTCTGACTGTAATCTCCATGATATAAATAGAAAAATAAATTTAAATATAGTATTATCATGGTAAAAATCTAGTATTATCATGGTAGATTAAGATATATAACCACTTGAGGGAGTGTACATAAGTTGATGTTTATTTTTGAGTGCACTATCCTTTAACTACTGTGCATCTTCATTATCTAGATAGAAAAAAAGACATAAAAATCTAATATCATCATGGTAGAAATCTAGTACTATGATGGTAGATTAAGATTTATAACCACTTGAATAAGTTGTTTTCATTTTTAGGTGATCTACTGTGCAGCTTTCTAACTGTAACCTTTAAAAAAGGAAAGAAATTAACTTAAATCTAGCATGATCATGTTCTAAAAAAATCCTGATGGCAATAACAAGCTGAACTCTTATTCTTTGAGTGCCCTCAACACAGAATGAAACCCTGCTGAAAAGCTGCTCACCTGTGGGCTGCTGATGGGGCCGTAGCCCACCGAGGGAGTTCCAGGAAGGCAAGGAGACCCCAGGGATGAGCTGATGACCGAGAAGGGTGAGCCCATGCTGCTGATGGGACTGTTCACAGCCGAAGTGATGGGTGGGAGAGAAGTCATGGCGGCAGCTGAAGGGGCCAACGGGGGCGAACGCTGACCTGATGGTGGTGAGGAAACGGATGAACTGTCTGGACTACGAGAATCTGTGAAGACAAGACAAAAGATTATACATTGAATACAAAGTGGACAATCAATTTAAATAAATGATACAAGGCAAATTTTAATTTACTCTCCCTCGGGCCATCCAAGAGCATCCGTAGATTAGAAAAATACAAAGATATTTTTTATCTGAAATTGTGACCTTTTAGTGATTCATTGAATGCAAAAAAAATTATACAGGCAAACAAAATAAATACCTGAGGCTCCTGATGATACACTGGGGTCTTATGAAGCAAAACGATCAGCCTGTGCAAGAAACTGAATATTATTTATAGAACGGCTAGGCGATAAAACAGTAACGATAATGTATCGCTACATAATTTCGCCCAGAAAAAGCAACAGCATTTCTATTTATTCTAAATATATTTAGCCAATTATCATAAAAACCAAACCACAGTTACATTTCATGATAGGTGATATTATATATAACAATATTTAAGATTACTAAAATGAAACACACCATTTAAATTGTGCCTTTTAAGTCAGAAAACAAACTGTTTTAGGATTTGATATAAATATTAGAACATGCTGAAATTAGGAAAATCATTTCTCTTAAAAAGATTAAGTTAATATTTACACATTTTATAAATATTGATCAGAAATATTGCAAGTTAGATTTGTGAAATGTCTATCTAGTTGAGGTGTTTGCCACATTTGTACAATACAAGAGTTGTTTAAAGTAACAATAAAAGTCTGGTTTCTAAAACTCACACTCTAAAGCAAAAACTCCCCTTTAAACTTGAATGAAATAGAGATTTGACATTTGCAATGACAGTTATTGATAATGACCCAGCCCTAATTCTTTAATCTACAGCCTTGCCACACTACACCATATTTGATAATGGCAGTCTGGAGCAGGAGCACAAGTAAATGCCATTTTGATTAACAATTAGGGCTGCATAATATATAATTTCAGCATCGATACCGCAAAGTATCTGCAACAGTCACATCGCTAGATATGCAAATTTGAGTCTGAATTCTATTTGACCAGGAGCTGAAGAATTGTATTTAATTACTGTATTTATACCATTTATGAAACAAAAAAACAATTCTAAGTCTGAATTTTAGTCGCTTCTTGTCCAAATATCTACATTTCAAAATGAAAAGAAGATTATATAACTTACTCCACTTTGACTGGCTTTAAGGGGAAAAAAAACATACTTTTGATTTAATTTCTTCTTAAGTTAAAAACAAAACAATATTTTTACTTGATTAAGAATTTTTAGATATTTGGACTAAAAATTTAGGAAAAGCATGTTTTTTTTAGCATTGTGATTATTCAATTTATGTCTTTCAATACTGATAGCCTTAATAACAATACTATAAATGTGTTCTTTCTCATAATTGTAAACAAACAGCAAGAGCTTGAAAGCAAATTTAGATTTGCAGAATATATTTTTGAAACAGCAAGCGTATGCTCCAGATTGCCATGTAAATCATCATGCTGTGGATGTAAAAATGTTGTAAATAATGTTCAGTTTCTTGCACTGATCGAACATTTCACTTCATAAGGTCACAATATATTGACAGAAGCCACAAGTGTTAATCTTGTATAGCTGTATTCATCTTTAATTTTCAAATTTCAGATACAGCAGCTTGACATGTATTTTAAGAACATTGGGTTATTGCAGTTTTAGCTAAAAAACAAATTGTCTTAAAATGTTTTAATGAATAAAAAACTGAATACACTACATCTTAAATAGCTGGAGAGAAATATTCATCAATTTTTGGGGGCCTTTTGCAAAGGTTTGTCTTCTGTAATGCAACTCAGGCAAACAAAGCTATACAAATTAACCACCTTAACAATACTACAATCATATAAAAATCATATTCGGGGCACTAAGCCTTAGAAAGGGCAATTAAAACCAAGTTTACAACTCTAAGTGTAAATTTCACCGTGCAAACATGGAGCCACATGTGGGTATAAAAGCAAAACAGTCTCACCTCTGCTGTCGCCCATGTTGTGCAGCCGGGTTCTGCTGTTCACACCGACTCTCTTGCTCTGATGTCGGGTGGCTTTCGAACTCAAGACCGCGGACTGAGGCCCGGGCCCGTGGATCTTTTACCAACCGAAGTGATCCCTGCAGTTCCCAAAACATCGCGTAAATGACACCAATGAACATTTATACAAATAATTTATAGATATAACTAGTCGATATGCTTTAAAAACACTTATATTACATTTCTATGTAAATGGCAAAAGCTTTAATTTTACGATCTGTTTCTTGACTTTTAGCTTGCAAAAAAATGCATTCAGTGAATTTTGTATATTAGTTTGATGAAATAGGACTTTTAAAGGGAAACCATGTCAAATGTAATTTTTAGTATCGGCTAGCCGATTAGCTTGTAATGGTAACGTTAGGTTTAATTTACCAGCAAAACAAGTCTCATTTTACCCCCTTAAACCTGTTGAAAATACATAATTAAAATCATTAATTGCGTTTTAGTAAACGACAGCTATTTATATTACGAGTGTTATCTGTTTAAACACATTTTTATTCGGCTAATCGACTCAGCTAGCATGTTAGCTAAACGCTAATAACTCTGCAAGAACAAATTACAGCTCGCAAACAAACCTCGAAAAAATACAAATACGAGTATTATAATACAAGTAATAGCAATTTATACCTGTCGGGAAATGTAAACAACAGCAGCATTAACCCGAGTTACGTTAATACGATAAAGATTTATGTTTAAAATGGCTTATTTAGGGCCGCGACTCTCCGTCCCCATCTCTTCGGTGTGATTCTCACAGTTGCCCTGTTCTTCCTTTCTGAGGAGGAAACTGAAGCTGTTTACGTCCGCGCATCGAAACCGACGCCATTTTGGCTCATATAATAGACGATTTGAGCCAAAATGTCTAACTCCAAATTTAGTTTTCTGCAGTGAAAGTGCATTTATGTAACAGCCTCTGAGTCATTCTTTAAAAGTGTGTCGCATTAACTTCACACATTAATATACAACTTAATTACAGACGTTGTTCTAAATGTACAGCTATGGAACTGGATCTGGATTTTTTTGCTCCAAATTTAAAGTAAAAATGTTGTCAATGTCTTTAGAAGAAGGAAAAATTATATTTGGTGCAGTATTCTTGATGTTCTATTACAGCAAATTAAAACATTTGTCATTCAGGTCAATTGTCATTACTTGAAAAAACAAAACATTAATTGACATTAATATTAAACACAAATATTGGCTGATGAGATTTGGGAAGAAGCCCTGTCGAGAAAAAAGAAAGGGTCGATAAACTCAAGACATTAATTAATATAATTTAAAGTTTTACATTGCCTTCGCTTCTCTAAAACACGATTAAGTAAAATATTTCCCTCTGTATCGAGAGGGGCCTGGCTGCAGACGCAATCTGAGCTGCAGGTAATGCTTTTGAATGGGCTCACATAACCCCTAACCGTATCCACAAAGACTACAGAATACACAACATGTATATAAAGGGACTTTGTTACCATCACAGTGACGTCACTAGCTTCATTGAGTGCATTGTGTCTGACATTTCATCTCTGACAGATCCAATCTCAGCTTGCATCATAAAGGCTGCATCCAGATACTGTTGTCTGTATCTCCTAAATGTGGCAGATGTGGTGGGGCAGAAGGGGCTTTGGCACATTAATTTTGGTTTTGTCCTGTTTTGGTCCAACATTTTTGAATTGTTTTCCAGTGCTTATGGAACCAATATCCAACCTGACTACAATTTGGCTATTTTTTGGATATTCTAATAAAAATAGACACCTTTCTGTTAACCTAACAGCAAGTCCTGATGGTTGGCATGATTACAGCTAAAAAGATGATCTTACTCCAAAAGCTCCCTGTTAACAGAGATGGTTGAACAAGTTGCTTTATGTCATTCACATGGAACAACTACATCTTGAAACTTCACAGATAAAAGCTGAAACCACATGGTGACCTGTCTTAAGACTCTTGGGAATCTAGCAATTTAAGTTTGTAAATCTTCATCTTTATTTCTAATCTATATATTCATGACACTGGCTTTGTAAAAATGTAAGTAGTCATCTCTTGTGTGTGTGTGTATATATATATATATATATATATATATATATATATATATATATATATATATATATATATATATATATATATATATATATATATATGTTTGGTAACAGAGACGAGCCATCCTTTTTTTGGTCAAGGTGGGGGGTTAGTGACAATTATTCTGTACTACTTTCTTTTTTTTATTGGTATTGTACTGCTTTGTTAAATATTTTATAAAAGTTAACCCTACAGAAAAAAACAGCTTAAACCAGCCTAGGCTGGTTGGCTGGTTTTAGCTGGTCGACCAGCCTGGTTTTAGAGGGGTTTTGGCCATTTTCAGCCTGGTCTTAGCTGGAAAACAACTGACCAGCCTAGCCAGGCTGGGAGCCCAGCCAAAACCAGCTGTCCAGCTTAAACCAGGCTCATTTTCCAGGCTGACCAGCTAAGACCAGGCTGGAAATGGCCAAAACCCCTCTAAAACCAGGCTGGTCGACCAGCTAAAACCAGCCTAGGCTGGTTAAGGCTGGATTTTTCAGCAGGGAAATAAAACAAAATATTACAAAACACACAAATATTAACACTTCACTCAAACCCATAACTAAGTTCACTCTTAATTTTTCTCATCAAAACTTTCCATCAGTTTGCCATCACAAAACCCATTCATTTCAATGGCTTGCATCATGCAAACGCCCGTTTGTTTGAATGGCTATTTTTGTATCTTTTAGCCATTTCCTTTCTGTACAACCAAATAGAGACATTTTGAGAAAATATAAATTTTTATGTGCTATAAAGGGACTTTAACATGTATATAAACATGTATATAAAGGGACTATTTTAAGCTTTACTGTAATATCGAATACGTGCAGTTTAAAGTTCTGTTCTTGTACAGAAAGGCTATATTGAACATATCAAAACCAACAGTAAATAAATGTTTAAAGTCAAAGAAACGCTGTTTATCTACTCAAATAATCCTGAAAAATTGTCCAATTTCAAACAAAAACATAGCAGCCCAACTGTATCATTGAAAATAATAATAAATATTTATTGAGGAGCTCAGTGGTTAGCACAGTTGCCTCACAGCAGGAAGGTCGCTGGTTCAAGTCCGGCTGGGTCAGTTGGCACTTCTATGTGGAGTTTGCATGTTCTCCCCGTGTTTGCGTGGGTTTCCCCCGTCCAAAGACATGCGCTATAGGTGAATTGGGTGAACTAAATTGGCCATAGTGTATGATTGTGTTTAAAATAGCGTGTATATGGGTGTTTCCCAGTACTGGGTTGTGGCTGGAAGGACATCCGTTGCGTAAAACATATGCTGGAATAGTTGGCGGTTCATTCCGCTGTGGCAACCTCTGATAAATCAGAGAGTAAGCCGAAGCAAAATGAACAAATAAGCAAACTAAGCATATTAGAATAATTTAAGAACTACGTGACATTTACGGTCAAAGAGTTTGTAAAATTATTTATTTTGTTTTCAGCTTAGTCCAGGGATGTCCAAACTAGGTCCTGGAGGGCCAGTGTCCTGTTGACTTTAGCTCCAACACGCCTGCAAAGAAGTTTCTAGTATATCTAGTTCGATTGATTAGGGTTGGAGCTAAACTCTCTAGGACACCTACCCTCCAAGACCGAGTTTGGACACCCCTGGCTTGGTCCCTTTATTTATCAGGGGTCACCACAGTGGAATGAACCGCCAATTTATCCAGAGCACCTGGAGGAACATGCAAACTCCACACAGAAAAGCCAACTGACCCAGGCGAGGCTTGAACCAGCGACCTTCTTGCTGTTAGGCGATTGTGCTACCCACTGCGCCATCATGACGCCCAATAATTTGTAATATTATTATTATTTTAAATATTTATCCATATTTAAAGAGCCCATATTATAGATGAAATAGGGTCATATTTAGGTTGTAAGGGTTTCCAACAACAGTCTAATATGCATGCAAGGTCAAACAACACTTTGATGGTCTTATAATATGCATTTATTTTTACCTAGTTATCCCAGCGACTCCCATATGATTCGTTCAGCGATTCATTTGTACCCAAACCCGTCCACAGCGCGAAGCTAATCTGCGCTGATTGGACCAATGACAGGCTGCTGCGATTGGTCGACGACACTGACAGGCTTCAGGGCGAGACAGAGTGAAATGCCCAGCAGATTATCAACAATATAAAAGTAGTCAGTGCATACACGCTTCATAGTGGATTTTGGCTGCCAGTGGGTGAATGTAAATACAGACGATGGACTAGAAAATACTGACGACTAACTATTTTATCTAGCAAAAAGTCCAAGAACTGGCGAGGATATGTCCTAGCAGTCTACTTGCTCTTTTTACACACACGCACACACAGGGCCGGCGCGTCCAGAATAGAGACGGCGCGGCGGCGACACCTCCCTCCCCCTCCGCGTCCTCAGTTACATCCGCGATTACAACCCTAAGATTTCAACCGCGACACCCCCCACCCCCCACCCCCCCCGGTCCTCATTTTACAAACGGGTCCCTTTGATCACCCTTTGCCTAGAGCTTTACCCTATTCAGAGACACACACACACACACATCAACCTCCTAAGAGGAGACACTCACACAAACGACCGTCCTCAGAGGAGCCACACACACACACATTACACACACACACATAGCTGACTATCCATAAACAAAGCGGCACGCGTCGCGTTTTCAACGTAGCTTTACACGCGATATGAGAATATAAAGAGTTGACCTGATACAGCACACGCGGTTACAAGTAACAAAACACAACTAAATGCATAATTTGCAAGCTAGAGTAAAGGAGGCAACAATTTTAATCGCACGTACTTACACTGGTGAAATGGGGGAAGAAACTGATTCATGATCCACTGATCCTTGTTCTGACAGTCTTTACCGATCCTTCCTTTAACAAACGGATGAAGTCTTCTTTGTAAGCAGGTAGTTTCCAGAGGCTCTCGATCTGCTCAAGGCTAGGCTATATGCTAAGGTTTCATCTTTGGGTGAACTGTCAATAATCTCCATCTGCACAGCGTGACTTCATTCTACCGGTGTCTGTGTGTGTCTCTGTGTGTGTGTGTGTGTGTGACTTTTTTCTGTTAGTGGGCGGGGCCGCAGGTTTCAAATCTCCCGGGCTTGCACTACTTGTGTTTCGTAGCTGCGTCATCGCGAAACACCTAATAACTCGTTATCAAGACGACTCGTTTGAAGCACTATGAGTCGACTCTTTTATAGATGAATCAATAGTTTTAAACACTGTAAACTTACAGATTTAAGCCTTAGCTGGACATTTCACTTCACTTAGAGCTGTGTGACACACTACATGGAAGGGCATTTTCAAAAAGCCATAATATGGGCTCTTTAACTCATATTTTCACTCGCCCAAAACATTTCTTCTACTGTGAACCCTTAAACATTTCAGTCAATATCACAGACGCATTGTCACCCGGATCAACTTTATTGAATCGAAACAGAATCTACTAAACAGAACAAGCAAGATGTACAGGACTTTACATGCAGATGGGTTGTAAGCATATTTGCGGATGAAAGGCCACCAGGTCGAACACATGTGAAATCGTATATATTCAATTGCACACAAGCTGTTAAGTTGAAGAGTTTACTACTATGATAGTAACTGCTGCAAGTGCTACTTGACAGCATTATAACAATCATTAAACATTTAAATATTAAATATTTCATGATTTACTTGCCACTGCAGTTTTGAAGCAAATGTGATGGATTTATTTTCAAGAATACACACCAAAAAGTCGCATTTGTTGTCTAAAGGTTGAATCTTTAACATGAAGTCTGACTAGGGTAGTATTTCACTGATATTTCTGCAAGTGCTCATGTTTAACTGAAGCGTAGCCTGTTAAATGCAGGATATTCATTTTACTGGCTGATTATAAATAAAGAAAAGGGCGGAGTCAGCTGGGGCGGGAGGGGAGGAGTTTAATAGGAACGGATTGCAGGAGGAATGGCAGCACAGTCTTCTGCGTCCAGAGAGCTGTCGATAACGGGTCTGTATTCCAGAGTAACCTGAAACACACATTTATGTTAACTCATTAACAACAGCATGAAGACTCGCAATGATGATATAAAGGGGGTCTATTAAGCCTATTATTTTACACAAGATATGAAATAAGCATCTGAGTGTGTATGTAAAGTTTCAGCTCAAAATACCAAACAAATAATGTTTAATAACTCTTTGAATCTGCCCTTTTTAGGCTTTGATCCTAATTGTGTCGTTTTGGTGACTGTTGCTTTAAATTTAAATGAGATTGTACGTTTCTTAAAAGAGGGCGGAGCTGCAAACGCCTATGTGTCAGCATAGTGGCAGATTTATAAACAAGACTAATGTCCTATGCTAATGAGGAATCGATCATCACTTATGGACAGGGTTTTCTCCCTATGATGAGTGAGTTTATAAAAAATAAAATGAATACATTTTTACCATGAGAAGCTGGTTATATACACAGACTGTTCATACACAAGTGTTTAAGCCCCATAAAAGTGATTTTTGCCAAAGACTTATCAAGCTCTTACTAGTCTTCCGAATACACAAGACATGTCACTCGTATCTTTTTGAATAGGGAAAAGTGCAACTGTCAATATGGTGAATAAAGCCCTACTAGTATGGGAGCCAATCATCGATCGCTATATGTAAAAAAAAAAAACGCCTTCTAGTACACGAGCCAATCATCGATCGATATACTGACGATACTCTGTAAGGAGGGGCTTGGACCAGATGTGAGTTTCTGCAGATTTTGTGTGATTCAGACGTTTAGGAAGGAAACTTATGAGACAGTTATTGTTTAATATAATTGGTGATTCCTAATATGAAATTTAATCGTAAGCTTGGCAAGCAACTTTGGAGAATTTGATGTTATCCCATTCAGACAGAATGCCCAAGCATACTGCCTGAGAAGCGTTTCAAGAGATGGCCGCCAAGTGAAATGACTTGCCTTAAAGGGACTTTGTTTTTGCATAATAGGTCCACTTTAATAATACATCCCTGAATATAAATAATTTAATTAGTCTTATGTTGTTCTAAACATAAGAAATGTGTCAGTCTTTGGAAAGCAAAAAAATAGTTAACTTTTTATGTTATATTATATATATTATATATTTTATTTATTTTTGCCTTTATTATGATCAGACAGCAGATATTGACAAAAAAGTGAAGTTGGGACAAGAGAGAGAGAGAAAGAGAAGGTGAGAAAATCTGAGAGATTTCTGTCATTTTATTTAAAGTCTGTGTGAAGCACAAGTTGCTGAGGCTTTTTTATTTTAGTATGTTGATTTAGTTTCAACCAAAAAAAGAATATTGAGTACGGGCGGGGTTTTCTTTTTGTGTATCATTCCTTTGTGGGAAACTAACGGTGAGAGAGCTGTGGTTAAGAATACTGTGGCTGAAGCTGTTAAGACTGGCATCAGAGGGAAAAGTGCCACTCTAAACGTGAACTTGATTGAAGATTACCAAAACAAATACATCTTTCTCAGTGGATTAACTTGCACAGATTTATTTAGCTAAATAATAACAATGTTCTCTTGGCTTATTTCTATGGTTTTTTTATTCTGTCTTTTTTTATTTTACTTTGTCTTATGTACAGCACTTTGGTCAGTCTTGTGGCTGATTTTATATGTGCTCTACAAATAAATGAACTTGAACTTAAATAACAATGTGCGCTAGGAAAGTAAACATTGTTAGTTTAGATTACACATGGACTTGAACGTCAGTTTATCCAAAACTCTGATGATTAAAAACTTTCATAAAAAATAAATCCACATGAATCAATTGGTTAAAAGTCTTCTGAATCAATGAAACCAACCCAGCTTTTGTAAGATGATCAGATTTAAAATAATGATATTTAAAATATTGCTGGAAACCAGCAGCTGTTGAATTCTCTATTAGGACAAAAAAAACGTTCAGAAAAAGTTTTATATCTTTTAATTTTAAAGATTCTTTTGTCTAGTAGGATAAAAACAACAACAGAAGCCAGTGGTTTACAAAATTCTTCAAAATATTTTCTTTTCTGTTCAACAGAACCATCTGAACAACTGGAGTGTGAGTAAATTTTCATTTTTGGGAGAATTATCTCTTTAAAAATGATACAAACCAAAGGATCCATTATATATTTACCTTTCCTGTTTCAGGATCCACATAGGACAGTGTGTGTTTCCTCCAGTGCTGCTCGAAAGGCTTCTTCACTTGTCCCTGCAGAGGCTTGGAATAATCATACTCATCCACACGATCCTGAAAGAAAAACAGATTAACAAAACTATTAAAACGTGAACATTACATCAAAATGACAGCCCCAACACCAACCCTATTAAGCTTTAAGATTGTAGCTCCCATAATATGTATGTATTCCACAATAACCTTATGTAAAAAAAAATACAGTGAAACATTTGCTTTACAACAGGTAAGACGCAGTTTCATTATGTTAATCAAAATGTACAGGGATGGAACATTTGTGCATTAATGGATGGGTGTAGGTGTGAGAAAGTCGACCTTGTAGTCCTCGCGGGCATGAGCGCCTCTGCTTTCTTTACGAGCCTCAGCACCGACGATGGTCTGCACGGCGTTCAACATCAGATTCTGCAGCTCCAGCGTTTCCACCAGATCAGTGTTCCACACAATACCTGAACACACAGAAGATGAAGAATGAAAGACAATACAGTACAACATCGATCATGCTGCAGATATAACATAATAAGTTAGGGATACAGTATATCCAGGAAGTTATTACAGGAGAAAAAAACAACCATTCTGGATGTACTTTATCCCATTTATTACAAGGCTACTTGCCACAAAACATAAAAATTAGACAAAATATTGTTTTGAGCAGTAATATATTATTAATATTTGAATTAAATGCAAAGCTGACAGAAACAAAAGCAGCTGAATGGAGTATACACTAACTTGTGAATTATTTTGTCACAAGATGGCGTCAAACCGTCAAACACACAAAGCTGACAGAAGTTAAACTGAGTGAAAAGCCTGTACTAACCTACTGTATGCATTAATCATTCACAAGACTGCGCCAAACAGTCAAAGAGCATAGTGTGACAGACAAGCATATACATACAGATGTGAATGCATTCACTGACTGTCAACATTAAACGAAGTTTCCTGATGAGCCTGGGTTATTTAGCGGTTGTTATCTCGGAAAAACATATCTTGAAATATAGCGTCAGACCAATCAGATTAAAGTATTCCACACAGCTGTTAGACTTTCATTAACATTCTCAATCTACATTAAAAAAAAATGAAATAAAAGGCCATAATTAATTCAAATTGTAGGCTAATATGATTATTATTTTGATGAATCAAGCAAGAACAAGAAGTAAAACGCATTTTAAAACTAGGTTTACAAATAATCGAAAAACACAAGTATTGATTGTATTATAGACTGATGTAATGAGCCGGTTTCTAAAATTAGGCGTTTTGGTGGGTTTTAAACAAACAAAAAACATACAATTGTTGAAGTTTTCAACTAAACCACACATTAAACAATTCACTTTAATTAATCTAATCAGTGTTGTATTTAAATTAAATATTTTTAATTATTTAAATATTTATCTTCTGTAAGGTAAGGGTTCCATTCATGGAACTCACCTCAGCCACTGTCATTAGTTGTCATAACTCTATTATTAATAAAAAATTAAGTTAATATATGCACATTTCAAAGGGGGTGCAATTTACAGCAGGGGTGCATTTCTTGGCACAACACTGGTTCATCTGTTATTTCTCTCAATAATTTAAGTCTATAATGTATAATCCTAGCCAAAGTTTTTTAATAGAATGATTCATTCAATAGATAGATTTTTAGAAAACTTGACAACTGAAATGACGCCATGTATGAGAAAGTCCTACCCCTCTGATTTATATTTGGTGATGATGTCTGTGGGTGTCAAAATTCAAAATTAAAGTGCACATTTTCGCATATTATTTTTATATATATATATATATATATATATATATATATATATATATATATATATATATATATATATATATATATATATATATATATATATATATATATATATATATATCCTGAATAAAAAGTGTATGTAAAGAATTAGATTTGGTTTTTGACACATTATTTAAAATATGTGGCTAAGTAATAGCTATTACATTCTATTTTTGGTGGGGCCAGTGAAAATCTTGGCAGGGACAGTAACCCGATCAGGCCAGCGGAAAAAATCCTTTGTGTTGAACCCTGTGCTATTATTTTAGCAAATTTTGTGCAGTTTAGTTACTTTTTACAGTTTTTGTTTGTTTGTTTGTTTGTTTGTTTTTGAAGAAGTGTTAAGCTTGGAGTATAGACCTTTTTGCATACATTCCACTTAAATATGTGCACTAAAGTGGTTAATTTACACCCAGTTTATAAGACTTTTCTTAAATGTCTGAAGACCAAATAAGGACATATTTTAAAGGGATAGCTCACCTAAAATGAAAATTGTCATCACTTACTTTTCTGTTTGAGCATATTTCTTCTATTGGAGTACAAAAGAAGCTACTTTAAAAAATGTTGAAAACTAGCAGCCTAGAATATTCATAGAATGTGTCGTTCCCACTATAGATGTCAATGGTTACCGGTTTCCAACATTGTTCAAAATATCTTATTTTGTGCTCAACAGAAAAAAAGAAACTCAAAGCTCTGAAACCAACTGAGGGCAAGTAAATAGTGAGTAAATGCTTCTTTTTGGGTGAATTGTCCCTTTAATCCTCTCCCACATGTTCTCAGCACACCCGTTGGCTTGATGTAGTGCTGACACCCTTTGGACAAACTAAGTAGTGCAAAAATCAGTTCACAGTCAAGTTATAAATATTGGACTGTACGTTGTGTGCACATTTTTCAAAAATCTAAATACTTGGGTCACATGCACTATGTGCAGACCGTATCGTACATGTAAAAAGTTAGCTAGAAATACACTAATTATATGTGAAATGTTATCACTATTTTTAAACTTAATCTTCTATTTTAATGAACTCATCCTAAACACAAAGCTGAATTTTCAGCATCATTACTACAGTTTTCAGCATCAAACAATCCTACAGAAATAGTTCATATGCTATTTTGGTCTTGGAAAAAGATTTCACATTTTAATAATGTTGAAATCTCTGTCTGTTGCTTGCTCTTTTTGTGGAAATAGTTGACTTTTGTTCCAAATTCTTTTATTAGCAGAAAGACAAGCACTTATTTAGCTTGAGTTAAGCCTTTACAGTTTCTTTCTACTAATTCAATCACTGAATAAAAATCTTATCCCAAACTGCTGAACAGTAGTGAATGTTAATATTTCTTAGAGGAACTAAATTCCTAATTTATTAATTTCTCCTGTGCTTTTCATCACTGACCTCGGTCAAATGTCTTAATGTCATCCATCGACTTGTAGACGGACTCCATCTTGGCACAACCCTCCTTGAGGACATCTCCAGTACGGAACACGGCTGCGTGACTCTGCATAGTCTGATGTCAGAAAGAAAACCATAAAACGGTCATTAAATTACGTAGAAAAAAAAATTACAATCAGAGACGATCACCAACAAAAATCATAAGGTGAGGCTAACATTTCATTTAATTTGATCTAAACAATAAATTCCTTCTGAAATCCATCTATAATTTCACCTTCTGCATGTTGAGTCGGATCTCTGAGGTTCTGGTGCTGCCGTTAGCATAGCGCAACTTGTCCAGATTAGCGACCGACGCCTCTCCTGCATTGGGTTTCAAAGGAGAAAGCTTCTCTCCTATGGGACAACATTAAAACATCAACATTTTATAGTTTAGGAAAGTTAATTAATTACTTTACTCATGCAATAAACCACCACAAAATATGTAAATAGACACATAAAGGTCTTTAGTGAATTAGCGCAATCCACTAGGCATCAGCTGGTATGAGATTCTGACGTTTTGATAACCTTATATATCATGGTTTCACTGTATTGTGCTCTAAAATAAGTTCTTTTTAAATGTCTGGATAAAAAAACAACATTTTATTTTAGGAAACATTAAAATATTTTTGGAACAGTAAACATGTCAAACTAAATAATTCCATAATTAAATAAATCTTTTGCCCTAAAAAAACTACATAAAATAAGTGTCTTAAACACATAAAAATATTAATTCTTGACTTTTCCAAACCAAACTTTTCAGAACACTTTACCTGGAGTGTTAATCTCAGCAATAGTCAGGGCACAGGCACGTCCAAACACAACCAGATCCAGCAGGGAGTTTGCGCCCAGCCGGTTGGCACCGTGAACTGATGCGCAGCCGGACTCTCCACAGGCATACAGGCCTGGCACGACATGATCCTGTCCATCTTTATGGGTGATGACCTGTAAGGATTACACAGAGGATATAAGCATTATGTTCAATATGAAAGTAGTTAGCGAAGACTGACTTATTATTAACCCTTTATCAGTTAAACAAGCATTTATGCTAACTACATTGACTGATTACAATATTTTTTTGAAGTCTGGAATCAGCAATGACCCGTTTCCACAAAGTGATACAGTTTGATACAGTACAGGTATGCATTTGTCTGTTTTTACTGTCAAAAATACCAAAAATAATTTGGTATTCATAGTAATTTATTCATGTGGAATTTCAGCTTCATTATTCCAGTCTTAAAAGGACAGTTCACCCAGAAATTAAAAGTACCTAACAATTTACTCTTCCTCAAATGGTTTGAAACATTTAGAAGTTGTTTTCTTGTGTTGAACAAAAAAGAAGATAATTTGAAAAATGCTGGTTAATGGTACCCATTGACATCCATATTAGAAGAAATTATGTTTGTTTTGTGCGCATGCGCGTTATGTCCCGTTGCCTTGGCGCCAAAGCCCAAAGGTGTTTTTAGTGCCATCTACCAGCATTTTCCAAAATATCTTCTGTTGTGTTTAACAGAAGAATGAATTTCATAAATATTTTAATCAAGTGAAGTAAATGACGACAGATTTCCTTTTTTGGAAGAACTATGCCTTTTAAGGTGTAGTCTAATTCTAATATTTTGCTTTGGTAAAAAAAATAAATAAATAAAAATAATAAATAAAAATAAAATAATAATAATAATAATTTATATATATATATATATATATATATATATATATATATATATATATATATATATATATATATATATATATATATATATATATATATATATATATATATATATATATATATATATATATATATATATATTAAAAATACACAATGTTAGCAGCCATGCAAATATTTTTTCTTGCCACTACTGATCAACTTAATGCATCTGTGGTGTAGCATATTTACATAAACGTATATAAATCTTCTCAAAGTTTGTACAGACGCTGAACAGTTTTATTATTATCTCTTTTGCTCTTATCTGCTGTAACAACAAACAGTTCAAAAATGTGCAGAAATGAAAATCAAAAATGTGCAGAACACCTGTCCCTTGTAGTTGGTGGGGATGCCGCCCATGTTGTAGTGGACCGTGGGTAAGACTGGGATGGGCTCTTTGGTGACGTCCACTCCAGCAAAGATCATGGCGGTCTCGGAGATGCCGGGAAGGCGAGCAGCCAGCTGCTGAGGAGGAAGATGATGGAGCTGCAGGTGCACGTGGTCTTTATCCGGCCCAACACCCCTAATCACAACACAGCGCAAAGCTTTGACCAATTTGTTTTTCAAAAGATTATTTTTTTTTTAAATGATAAAAAACCTTGAATGTGCTAACGGTTTTACAACCTAATGCTGCCATTTTAACATGAAAAGGATCTGGAAAGTTACAAACCACAAAGTCAATCTGAAAGAAAATAGCATTTATTCCTATATTAGTTTTTCAAATTAATTTAATGAGAAACTTTATTATTCCTCTGTTGGATTCATACTCTGGGTTCATATCTACCTGTATATAGATTAAAGATATATTTTTAATAATTTGGAATAATCCATTTTATTTTTGTATTTAATGTCAATTTTACAGCACTCAACCCTGGCTGTTTTTAATTGTGCTTTATAAACAAATAAAGAATAAATCAATGATTTTTTTACCGAATTGCACCATTTTATTAGAGTCAGTAATAAAATAGGCTTAAAATAGGCTTCAATCACATTCCTAATGCATTTGAAAACTCTATGAAACACTCCATAGTTAATGCATGGTTTCCGCTACATTCATTCTTCCATGGCAGGGCGCCACGCCGAGATTCATCCCGCCACGGCTACATTACAGCTTCTCATTCAAAACATTCAATTTTTTTAATAGCGGGTGATAATCGCACCAAAACGTATTAAAAGGTAAGTGAATTATAACAGCACAAACTTTTCTGTAACCGTAGTAGTGCTGTGCGTCATTTGTATAACCCTTCAAGGTGACGTGCTGACTGACTGACTGGCTGACTGTGACAGGTGTGTGATGCGCTAGGCCAGCAAACACGACGTAAAGCTGTTTCACTTTACTTCAGGACGCATTAATACCGGACGCATTCATAAATATTCCTAGCAAATCTAATAAATGCTGGAGACATACTCGTTACATAAACGCACTAAATCGCACCTCAGCAGCGTTTATTTGAGAGCGCACAAGAAGATCTGCGCGCTCTTAAATCGGCTTATATTTGAGGGGGCGTGCAAGAAGCTTTGTGCACGAGCAGAAAAAAATCGCAGCGCAAGCAAACAGATCCGCATGCTCGTAGGCTATTACATAAATGCAATCTCGACTTCTAATACTGCGCTCACGACATTTGTCATTGAAATAACTCCACAGGTAGTTGGTAGATCTGTGTAAAAAAGGCCTGCTGCCACAGCTGGAAAAATCCTAGAGGAAACACTGGAATGTATGGAGTCTCAAGAGAACGTTTTCATCCAAAATGAATAAAAATTTCAAGGAAGTTTTGCGAGTGAACAATATTTTGTGAGTGAACGCAAAATTGTCAGAGAAACTATTTTTTTTGGCAATAAAACGAAAACAGTTTGAAAATTTAGATATTTCCCTCTCATCTATTCTCCCACTCTTTTATTTTTTCACCACAATAGGCCTTTAAGGCCTTCTTAAAACAGATCTTACTGAGGAACACCCTACAAAAACCCCAGAGATATCTGCAAAGGGTGCGGAGAGAAGCAGCTCATTTGCATTTAAAGAGACACATAAGAAATCTGTATGCTTTTGCTTCCATTGTAAAAGGAGCATTTACAGCATGATATAATAAACAATCCGAGAGGTGTTTTCAGCTGGATCTTCAAAGATTTACATCTTTTTAATCTGGCATAATTAGATCACTTTAAATAATTTTAAAAAGAAGAGTGTGTTCTGGAAACAAACAGTTTACTAATGCTTTATCAAAAACAAAGCATATTCTACCTTCCCTCTCTGATCTCTATGGTCATGGATCTTGAAACCACATCCCTGGAGGCCAAGTCTTTAGCATTGGGTGCATAACGCTCCATGAATCTCTCTCCTTCACTGTTGATTAGGATTCCTCCCTCTCCACGACAGCCCTCTGTGATCAGGCACCCGGCTCCATAGATACCTAAGAGGATTATATCATAGTTCATTTAAAACAGGTTAGCTGAGGACACCACTGGAAGAGGCTGGATATTTATAACATAGATGATCAAGTATCAACACAGTAGGGGTGGGCTATATGACCTAAAATTAATATCACAGTATTTTTCATCTTTTGAACGGTGACGGTATAATATCATGGTATTACTTTCAACAGAAAAATAATATACATCTCAAGGAAGAACGAACAGAAGAAAGTCTCACTTCTATCACTCTTTAAAAGTTTTGGTTTGGGTCATTGTAAATGCTCAGTCTCGTTATGAGCTGATCTTCATTTCTCTGTGTTGGTGGAATAAAGCAGGCAAGTCAGCCGCACCAATTTATGAGCAGACAGAGCAGGATTCTCATGATGACCACCGGCGCAATTCCGCTCTTTGTTATGAGCCGTAGTTTCAGTGTAAACTTAGTAAAGGCGAGTTTCTTTGGCGATGATGTGTACAGTGTTAGGTTTTATATTTAGCGGACATTTGCGCTGAACACGCGGTGAATGCAACGCATCGAGATTCGGGCACCTTCTCCGAAAACACTCGATTGATCTCAGCTGGTGGATCAACATTTACCTCATGTCATGATCGCTGTCATCTGCGCCATTATTATTATTATTATTATTATTATAACTTAGGTGAGGTTTGCAAACCTGTGCACTTTTCACTCTTCAGCCGTTTGCATTTCCTGCAGTAACAAAAGCTCCCTGTTATCTGACAGTGGGAAGCGTTGAGTGACTGACAGCTATGAACCAATACAGCAGCAGGGTAGAGCGATTCAGCAAGTTTTTAGAGAAAATCAAATCAGATTGCACTACAACCATTATATTCAGACACACAAATGCTCCCAAATATATTATGAGGACGCATAGATTAAATTTCGGGCGCTCATGCGACCAAAATGGTTGCAATTTCGAGCCCTGTAGTATAAGGACATGTATTCAGACCACAACTGAATGTTTGAAGAAAATTGAATGCCTTATTATTTAGAATTAGCTATTATTGATGTAAATGCAGCCGTTCAAGGCGCATAATTGATTTATTACGGTATTGACGGTTTTAGAAAATCCATGTCGTGGCGCAATGTCACACCGGTGTTGTCTATGACACCGGTGTACCGCCCACCCCTACAACACAGACACATGAAGAAACAGTGACATTGAAGGCTTGATATTTGTTGTGGTGCTTTATAAAAGGCACTTTTTCAGGCTTCTAAAAGAAAGATGCTCACCTGTGGGGTGGAACTGAACAAATTCGAGATCCTGGCAGGGCAGTCCAGCACGTGTCACCATGGCATTACCGTCTCCTGTGCTAGTGTGGGCTGAAGTGCAGCTGAAGAATGTGCGGCCATAACCACTGCAAAGAAAACATTAACAATATGCTTTAAAAACACTTGCATACTAAAATGCATAACCAATGTCACATTAAACGTAACAGAAAAAAAAAATCTCCCAAAAGCTTTTTAAAATAAAAATGACTTTAATCATTCAATCATTATTCTTCGGCTTAGTCCAGGGGTGTCCAAACTCGATCCTGAAGGGCCGGTGTCCTGGAGAGTTTTGCTCCAACCCTAATCAAACACACCTGAACCAGCTGATCAAGCTCTTACTAGATATACTAGAAACTTACTGGCAGGTGTGTTGAAGCAGGTTGGAGCTAAACTCAGCAGGACACCGGCCCTCCAGGTCCGAGTTTGAACGCCCCTGGCTTAGTCGCTGATTTATGAGGGGTCGCCAAAGCGGAATGAACCGCCAACTACTTTGGTATATGTTTTACGCAGCAGATAATAAAAATGACAGTTTCTGTTTCATTATAAAACTGTGGAAATCAGATTCTGTTCCTCAATTTAAGACATGGTTAACTCAAATATTGCGCATGGAAAGAGTCCGTTATGGAGTTATTGATAATCTTGCTAAGTTTTACAATGTTTGGCAACCGTATCTTGATCACCTGGACCAATATAATACAGATTCTGAGCAGCAGTGTAATGCTTAATATGCTCACTACCCCTATTGACTGTCTCTTTGTATTTTCATTGAAACAGTTTATATGCCCTAATTTTTTGTTAATAATAACTTACATTGTTTTTTTATTTCATTTATATTTATTTTTCTTTACTTTAATTATTATAACCATCATTTTCTTTGTATTATCATGCTTATTTCTTGTATTTCTATAATGTTGTGTTGTTTTTTAATTATTGAAAAATGTAAAACTAATAAAAACACTTGTTAAAAAAAGGGGGTTATTAAAAATGACTATAATCTACATTACAATTTCTAATTTATGTCCAGATTTAATTATCCTTAAAGCAGAGGAACCACAAAAAATGCAATTTTCTTAATTTAAAAAAAAAAAAACATTGAAAGAAAATATTTCTTGCGCTGTTTTTTTGTTATTAACTAAAACTATTCAGCCATTTTTAATGTCATCAAAATGATCTTAGAATAAAATACAAAAAATAAATAATTTCATATATATGTATTTCAGATTTATCATTAGAGAAACACTCTAAAATAGATTCAGACTGCTAAAGCAAATAAAGCTGAAAATAACTAAATTAAAATTGTAGAAATACTGCCACGTCAATTAACTAACATTTTTTTATATAATAATAATAACTAAGTTTTAGAAAAAGGTAAACTAATCAAAATGCTGATGCTAAAAACACTAGAACTTAAATCTAAATAGAAAACCTTAAACCTTAAAACCCTAAAACTGAACATGTAAAAAAAGGCTAATATGAAATTTTGGTTACTGTATATACCTATAATCAGGTTATATACAGAACTTCTTAAGTTGAATTTAATACCTTTTACTACTTTAATACCTTCAAAAAAATGTTTTATACCAGCACGACTTAGAGCTGCAACTGTAGTGGCATAAATGAAATATCCTTTCAAATAATAACTTATTGCAGATAACATATACATGTAAGTAAAGCAGAGGGATTAATCAAGATGTCACAATAGACCTTTGTCCATAGATTTTAATCAATGTCATATGTCATCAATGTCAATAGCCGCTCTTCTAAGAAGAGTTCGGTTACAGTTGTTTCTCCACTGAGCCTGGAACAGCGAAGTAAGATTACAAACCATTTACAGCACAGTCAAACAATCGTGCTGAACTGTGCCGATTCTGTGTTGATGTCGCGGCTCTGTTGCCAAGCTACCACACCACCTCACATGATATCTCTCAGGTCCTACTCTCAACATATAAATAAATCCACGCAAATTTTAGAATAAAGGCCTGCACTAAACACAAATTGAAAATTTATCAAAAAAAAACTCGTAAATTTAATACCTCGTCAGATGATGTTTATTACTTTTTAATGCCCTTAATTTTGGTTCATTTCATTTACTACCTTTTACAACCCAGCGGACATCCTGATAATACTACATAACACAACTGCGACATACAGTCAAGCACGAAATTATTCATACCCTGGCATATTCTGACGTAAAGTTTTTGTCCGAATGTAAATAAAAGCTGAGAATTCTTTTTTTTCCACAATGATTCCTCTTGTACATCATCCTAATATATTTTGGGAGTAGCCTGTGTCATTTCCAGTCAAAAAAACCTTGCGGTTGAATAAAAGTATAAATAATTTGGGGCTTTACTGTATAGACCAGGGGTGTCCAAACTCGGTCCTGGAGGGCCGGTGTCCTGCAGATTTTAGCTCCTACTTGCCTCAACACACCTGCACGGATGTTTCTAGAAAGCCTAGTAAGTGCTTGATTAGCTAGCCCAGGTGTGTCTGATTGGGGTTGGAACTAAACTTTGCAGGACAGCGGCCCTCCAGGACCGAGCTTGGACATGCCTGGTATAGACCATTTCAATGTGGTGATGTCATTGGTCCATGAACACTTCCTGTTTAGTCAAACTATTTCATAACTGTAAAAAAAAAAAGAGAGAGCAATCCAATCACAACTTTACATTAAAACAGCTATCATAACATTATTAATCAATAGGTCAACTTTTTTGACTTCCCAGAAGCTTAGGAAATTAAAAATGTATACCAGGAAATATGTTTGGACCCTTGCTATTGTTTACATATCTCAAAATGGTCAATAAGCAGCTCGTTTCTCTTACCCAGTGGCAATAACTGTGTTCTTTGCTCTGAAACGGTGGATTGATCCGTCCTCCATGCAGAGTGCAATGACTCCCTTACACTCTCCGTCCTCCATCAGCAGATCCAGAGCAAAATACTCCACAAAGTAGCTGGTATCGTACCTCAGAGACTATGCACCAACAGACACAATCAGATAAAGAGCTGTATATAAAATAGCAGTCCAAATCACAGACTGTCACTGACCCGTCCATAGAGGGTGTGCAGAAGCGAGTGTCCCGTCCTGTCCGCCACACAGCAGCATCTGTGAGCCTGACCTCCTTTCCCAAACTTCAGACTCTGGCCTCCGAAAGCACGCTGGTAGATCCTGCCATCGTCAGTACGGCTGAACGGCATACCGAAGTTCTCCAGCTGAAAATAGTTCATCGTTTCGTTTTATTTTTTGTAAAAGGACAACACACAACAATCCATTTAACCGACAAACAATCATAATTAAGATGCATGGTGTAATGTTATTTTCCACATGTAGATTCCTGACAGGTTGGTGTTATATATTATTCACATCTTTGAATAAAATGAATTGTCTATTTACATTAAAAAGCTGTGCTGTCAAGTATAAAATGTTTAAAAGTAATTTTAACCTGACAGTGAATCCGTTATGGTAGTTCTTCAGATTTTAATAAATAGCCACATGCAAGTCTTCCATAAATGACACCTTTTAGGATGCTTTCACACCTGCCTTATTTAGTTCGGTTGAATCGCACTAGAGTTCGTTTTCCCTCTTGGTGCGGTTCGTTTCGGCAGATGTGAATGCAGCAATCATACTCGAGTGCGCATCAAAAGCGGACCAAAAAAGCGTACCGAGACCTACTTGAAGAGGTGGTCTCGGTATGCTTTCAAACGAAACCTGGATCGGTTCGTTTGTGGTGAGAATATGATCTGAATTAAAACAGACCCAACTGCAAAAAGTACTGCGCTTTTTGGACTAATTCAGCTGCTGTAGGCCGATGCGCTGTGCATTATTGGGCGTGGAGGAAAAATATTTGTTGACCAGTCTTCTGGTCATCAAAATTTGGAAACATTGAGTGGAAGAAAGAATGGTTACTAACAAATAAGTTTTTTATAAGTAATAAAGTAAGACAGGTATCTTTTAAAATCTTACACAGAATTTATCCTGTAAAAGAGTTGTTTGAACGGTTTGGAGTGGATAGAGAAAACTCTTGTGATTTTTGTGGTATTGTTAAAGAATCTGTTACTCATCTGTTTTTTCAATGTGTTTACTCAAGACTATTTTGGATTGATGCTTTTAACTTTATTTCAAGGACATTTGGTACACAAATACAAATTGGGTTATATGATGTCATATTTGCTTTAGTACAAGATGGAATTGATTAAAAAAGTACAACATATTTTCTTATACAACTGATAATATTACTTGGAAAATACCATATTCATGTCAAGAAATGGGCCAAAGCTAAGCCAAATTTTGAACATTTTATAAAGGAGATTAAACAATACGGTACTACATTATGTAACATTAAGAACAGAAAAGCAAAAAAAACATATGAAGCATTAAGTAACTTTCAATTGATTGAATAAGTTTTATTTTTTTAATTAATATTATCTTACCTTTTTTTTCTTTACCCCTGGCATCTATTTATACTTTGTATTACTGAGATAATTTCTCTCATTTTAATTTATTTGTTTTTTATTTTGTTCATATTTGTTGTGAGATGTATTCTCTTGTACTAAGTTTGTACATATTTACAATTAAAAATAAATAAATAAATTTGTTGACAGCGCTTTAACGAGAGAGAGAGAGAGAGAGAGAGAGAGAGAGAGAGAGAGAGAGAGAGAGAGAGAGAGAGAGAGAGAGAGAGAGAGAGAGAGAGAGAGAGAGAGAGAGAGAGAGAGAGAGAGAGAGAGAGAGAGAGAGAGAGAGAGAGAGAGAGAGAGAGAGAGAGAGAGAGAGAGAGAGAGAGAGAGAGAGAGAGAGAGAGAGAGAGAGAGAGAGAGAGAGAGAGAGAGAGAGAGAGAGAGAGAGAGAGAGAGAGAGAGAGAGAGAGAGAGAGAGAGAGAGAGAGAGAGAGAGAGAGAGAGAGAGAGAGAGAGAGAGAGAACATTACCTGACGGACCATTGGCAATATTTCCGCAAGATGACCATGTCGCAGTTTAGTAAAATTAATTCACGCCTCCTCCTGAAGTGACGTGCGATGCATTAAAACATTTTCCAGCTGCAGCCGTGCTTCATTCTCGAAATGTATAGTTTGTCTAAAGTGATGTATACAAACTATATAGTATACTATGAGCAGGGATACAATCAGTCAGCGCAGTCGTAGCTCCATGGCAAAAAGTGCCATTTTGTGTTAGCCGGTTTGTTTACTTGCGGGAGTTCCTTTGGCATTTTCCCGCACGTGAATTCTGACCAAATTGAAAAGCAGTTTAGGACAATTGTTCAATAACATCTGGCCGATGAGAGATGTGGATTTTGTCAGATGACTGCATTTTACATTTACATTACATTTAGTCATTTAGCAGATGCTTTTATCCAAAGTGACTTACAAAATGAGGACAAGGAAGCAATTTACACAACAGTGAGTAAGTGCTGTAGGCAAGTTTCAGGTGTGTAAAGTCTAGAAAGAAAAGCATTAGTAATGTAAGTTTTTTTTTGAGAGAGAGAGAGAGAGTACAGTTAGTGGTATAGCCAGAGAGGCAGTTACAGATTAGGAAGGAAAGTGGAGACTAAATAGTTGAGTTTTTAGTCGTTTCTTGAAGACAGCAAGTGACTCTGCTGTTCTGATGCAGTTAGGGAGTTCATTCCACCAACTGGGCAGATTGAATGCCAGAGTTCGGGAAAGTTATTTCTTCCCTCTTAGGGATGGAACCACGAGGCGGCGTTCATTCACAGAACGCAAGTTTCTGGAGGGCACATAAATCTGCAGAAGTGAGAGCAGATAAGAAGGAGCAAAGCCAGAGGTCGCTTTGTAATCAAACATCAGAGCTTTGAATTTGATGCGAGCAGCAATTGGCAGCCAGTGCAAACGGGTTTTGGTTCTGTTCATCTGGTTCAGACCAAAGCCAGCAGTGTGGTGTGAAAATGACCCAAAGACGGCAGAAAATGCTACAATGCATCCTTTATTGCCCTTGGTCCGGACCAAATGAAGCGAACTATTCAATTCACCTTTATTTGTATAGCGCTTTTACAATGTAGATTGTGTCAAAGGCTCAAAGCAGCTTCACATAAAAGGTAATAGTAAATTGGAACAGTGTAGTTCAGTTTTCAGTGTTTAAGCTCAGTTCAGTTTAGCTCAGTTCAGTGTGGTTTAAAAATCACTACTGAGAATCCAAACACTGAAGAGCAAATCCATCGATGCGCAGCACTACAGATCCCAAACCATGCAAGCTAGAGGCGACAGCGGAGAGGTGAAAGTTGTGAAAGCACCCTTAAAAACAACTTGGTCATTCCTAGATTTGAAATAAGCAAAACCATTCTCCTTACACTGGGATTTTCTCATATAACTTATTTTCATGAGACTGAAACATCTGGGTTAGAGACGACAAAAATAAAAGATGAGATATGATGATTGTTCTCTAGTCACTCACCTCCACCACTGCTGCAGGAGCCTGCTCGGTCATGTAGTGAATGGCATCCTGGTCTCCCAGCCAATCAGAGCCCTTCACTGTGTCATAAAAGTGCCAACGCCAGTCATCCTGCTCCATGTTGCCTAATGCAGCATTAATGCCACCCTAATTCAAAAAGGAGGAAAAAAAATGTCTTGTAAGCCATTTTGAGGAAAATTATTAAATGAGGTTATTTTCATTTTAGCAAATCATTCATGGATTCTTAAATCAAAAGATCAATCTTTTAGTCAGTATTGTTGGGGTTCATTTAATACATTTAGTCTAGAGGAGAGTATTTCTCTAAATATTTGCAATATATTAGCTCATACATGTATATGGTTTTTGACTCCAGGGGGCATTTGGATCATTTGGATGTTGGAGGAGGTTGGCGTGGCCAGGAATGCTATCCTGGTCCTATTAAAAGAAATTTAAACAAGAAATTTTCCAACCTTTTTTTCCAAATAAAAATTTAATTAAGAAAATTAGATGCAAATATTTGACATTTCCTCTTCCTCCAAAATACAAAAAAGTACATTTTAAAATTATGTACGATATTTACCCTGCAAAGGAGTTTCTGAGAAAAAAGATTGAATGTGAACTGTAATGTTTGCCAATTCTGCAATAGTGATTTTGAAGCTATTAAACATCTATTTCTTCATTGTAATTTGGTTAATCCTTTCTGGTCTGATGCTGACAACTGCATAAAACAACATATTTTTGTTTTATGCAGATGCTGACAACTGCATAAAACAACACTTCTGGTTATTAATAGCATCCTGTACATATATTTATTTATTGTAAATCTGTTCATAGCTAATACAACCTGTATATAATGTTCATAGTACATCCATCTGTAAATATCATCATAGTTTGTCTATAACTGCACTTTATAACTTATACCTGTATCCTGCACTTGCTGCTATTGCACTGCTGGTTAGACCTAAACTGCATTTCGTTGCCTTGTACTTGTACATGTAATGACAATAAAGTTGAATCTAATCTAATCTAATATTTCAATGTTTCCATCTATTTGTTGGGACATTGTGAAATTTGGACAGCAAAGAGGATGACTTAACTGCAAATTGTTTATTTATTTTACTTAAATTCTTCATTCATAAATGCAAAATTTTGAGAACAGCTCCTCGATTGATTGTCTTTAAAAAGGAGTTTGCCACCTATGTAGAAACTTTAAAAATAATGAAGGGAGAGAGTGCTAAACAATTGTATGATTTGTTTCAAGAATATTGTTTTATTTAACCCCTTATAGAGTTTCTGTTTGATGTCTGCACGCTATGTTGTTTTTTTTAAGTTATTTCATACAACTTTTTTTGTTTGTATGTTTGTTTTGAGTAATTGTATGGCTTTATATTTGATATTCACTGTATATCTGACATGTCTCAGTCAGTTTGTGCAAGATTATGTTTGGATTGAGGTTGGCCTCAATTGTTGTCTTTGAAAGGCAAATTAAAAAAAAAAAAGTATAAAAAAAAAAAAAAAAATATATATATATATATATATATATATATATATATATATATATATATATATATATAATAATAACATTGAAAAAAATATATAAAAAAACATGTATTTTTTTTACTTAAACTGTAATTTTTTAATCTGTTTAATATATGGTTAGTTAAGTTTTGGTTTTAGTTAATCCGTTTTTATATGGTTAAATAAATCTGTCATTGTCTACTCTCAACGTCTAAAACTTCCTTTTGTGCAATTATAATTTTTTTTGTGTCGATATTTTGTATTAGGGTTGTCATGGTGACATTAATAAACAACACTGGTAATACCTGTACCGTTGTGGGTGGGGCGCTTTAAAATATATATTCAATTGCTTGTAATCAACAACACCAAAACTGAACGACAAACTCACTTACATAATCATCAATTGTTAACAAAACTTGATAAAATAAACAAAGATTTATTTGTGAAAACAAATTTTGTAATTATTACTTAATTTATTAAAAGACTGGCACAATCTGTTCAGTAAATTGTGCAGTTTTATTTTTACAGCAGTGCCCTTCTATATTGCAATATAAAATTATTTGCTGTAATCAAAGAGATTATGAGATAATCTTCATTCTGTATTAATTATAACACCTAAATCAACACTTATCAGTGCTTTTTTCCCAGCGTTTCAAAGGTTAAGCTGCCTTGTCAACTTTGGACTTCACTGCACAGATCTGAGAGGATCTAAAGAACAGATTTTCATTCAGCCTCTTCCTTAGCAAACAACATGATTCCTCTGCATGATTTCACATTGTTCACAGTCCTAATACACCCAAATTCAAATATTATAGGGCTGAATGATATTGGACAAATCTGACACTGTGATATTTTTTTTGCTGCAATATAAATTGCGATATGAATATAACTTCACCAGATGACTCTATTAGGAAAGATTTTGTTCATGTAGATCGACTGGGGTGTTCAAGTCTTTTTCTGCGCCTTACATCTGCATTAAATCAAATAAATTAAGCATACATAAATATGACATAGGACAAACAAAGAATACATAAACAGTGTGTTCTGGTTATCTATCCTAACAGTATTCAGATATAAATATTTAACAATCCAACATAAAATAACTTGGTCATCTTTGTATAAATAACTATATTGTAAAAATCGAATCCTGCGCTGCGATGAAATTGTGAATACAGATATTGTGATATCAATGCTAAAACAATATTTTGTCCAGCCCTAGTATGTTAGTCTTAAAGATATCTATTAGCATAATGTGCTCCAAAACGGTGACAAAGTTCACATTTAAAAGACATATAAATATCCAAAACTTAACGTTTATCACTTCCGTCTAAATGGGTCCACTACTTTTTTTGACATCAACTCATACTTTAGTTTCTCATCAAGTCCTCCGATCAAATGTTTTCTAGTATATGACATGCCTTGCCCCCTTCAAGACACTTGTTATTTGATGCGCTTGATCTAAACCGCTCTTAAGTTCAGAGCTGTGATATAAACAAACCTCTATTGGCTGTTTTTAAAAGAGGGAGGTGCTCATATATGTCCTGCCCTGTCTTCATGTTTCAGTTGAAAACACACTGAACAAAATGACACATTTCAAAGCACTTCAAGTGACCTTTAAATATCAGTAAATAAACATAAATCAGCGAAAGAAATTGATGTTTGCAGTATATGAGAAAGAAAACAAATAGAAGCGGTTGACAAATAGAAGCGGTTGACAAATAGAAGAAATGGTCAAACCTGTGCGGCCACTGTGTGCGAGCGTGTGGGGAAAAGTTTGGTGACACAGGCAGTGTTAAAGCCGGCCTCAGACAGACCGAATGCTGCACGCAGCCCTGCTCCACCAGCTCCAACCACGACTGCATCAAACTCATGATCTACTACTGGATACTGATTGGAGACCTGTCAAAACAAATGCCAAAAACACTGATCCAACAAGGCATATGACATGTAATGCTACTTTTTTACACTGATCAACTGGAACTAGATTTCAACAGAAGTATAATAGTCTACAATGATGGATAACATGCACATAATAGTCCGTGGCAGATCCTGTTTGCAAAGTGAAAGCATTGAAACTAAACAAGGAAGTAGAAAAAAAAATACTTACTCCATCTGAGATTTTTGCGTCTCCCCTTTTGCCATAGATGGAGAAATGCAACTGACGGTTCGCTTGGCACACTGCTGGCAGCTGCATTGAACAACAAAAATAATACTTGTAATCAAATAGAAGTCCTAAGTATATCTGTTTTTGGATATTCAAGTCATATTTCTTCATGTTTTACTGAATTCATTTTGGATTCATTTTCCTATTCATCTCCCTGTCCCGCTCTTTATCATTTAAATTAAAACGACTTAAAAGCTGGCATCCAAATTAAAATGACTAATGTGTTAATAAATAATAATAAACAAATGAAACAACGAAAAATTTAAAGAAACTACTAACGTTATTAATAAGTGCAGTACATAGATATCTACGACAGAATTCTATGTATGCAGGTCTTTATTGGAATCAATTAGATATTTGGTCATGTTTAGCTATAGCAAAATCTATGTTTGGGTAGTTATACTGTTGATTTATGCAAGGACAATTATCTGACTAAACTACTTGCTACATATTTTTCTTTGTTTATAATTGTTAGCACACATCTACACTTCGACAGTTGACAGCAGCTGGTCAGTTATATCACTAACGAAAACTAGCCACAATATTCAAGTCAATTTACATCAACACTTGCTTTTATTACTACAAACAAAACGAAATGGAAGCAATATCGTGCCTTTAAACCATTAAACAGTGTTCAGATATAAAGGAATAGCTTGAAAACTCAGCATCGCATGGCTAATGCTAACGCTGCCTGCTTGACCTTCAGTGGACTCGTGTTTACAAATTACCTAAACGTTCCGTTTATGAAACGACACATGAAATTGAGCTAAAAACACTCTATCTAGATTGCTAAATATACAACATGTGTTAATAAAATAGTATATCATATAATGCACAACGTTCCACTCATATAAGATTCATTGATGCTACGTAATGCTGTTACTTAACACAGATGATGATGGTTACAAAACATTAAACACTGCTAAAGACGTGTGTCATGTGAGTTAAAGGCAGTAAAATGTCGGTCTGCATTGGTCAGATGCCACTAAATGAGACAGCAATTCATATATGCGAGATGACTTACAGATTTACATGACAAAATCTTTGTCCCGAGGACACGGGATGCAGCGCACACCGCAGCCATGTTGCTCGATTGGTTCGGTCTGATTTCTTCGTCTGTGATGTGATGCAAGCGGCTGTGGTGGGAACTTTGAGTCATTTTCGCAACTCGGTTCTTTTGAACTGCTAAGAATGATTCACCAATTTTTTTCTCCGACTTTTTTTTTTTTTAATTAAAGTAAAGATGTAGATCAAATACAAGTACATATATAGACAAATAATACAAATAAATTAAAAAGTGCACAGAAATATACAAAAAAAAAAAAACCGCATTATAATAATTAAAATAATTAAATAAAGTTCCACCTTAAAGAGACACAAAAGAAGAATATAAAGATATAGTTTTTGTTGCTTTTAGAATAAAAGAGTGCTAAATAGTTTCCAAATATTGGTCTGGGTCAATTTTAGATAGACCAAAAAAGGTTTAGAGCCACTAAACTTCTGTTTGTGAATCTGAAACTTGGATAATAAAATACATAAATTAATTATCGTCAAACAACCCAAAGAAAATACCTTTAAAAGAAAAGGAAGAGTCACTCATAATATAAGATTGAATAAACACCAACAGATCTGACCAGATCTCTCTGTGTAGGAGCACTGCCAGAACAAATTAATGGAGTCTTCCTCAGAAGAGTGGCAAAAGGAGCAGTTCACATTAATGTCAGACTTATATTTCTGAAGTCAGTTCTAAGTAGGATAACATTTGTGAATTAATTTAAATGTTACTTCTTTTACTTTATTTGTAATCAGATACTTGTGAAGCAAAGTCCTTTTTTCTCCGATCTGCACACTCGAGTTAGTCTAAGTACGGTAATATTTAGAAAATATGCTATATAAATTATTCATGTGTTTTTAAAGAGAGTATTTTAATATAATATAATATAATATAATATAATATAATATAATATAATATAATATAATATAATATAATATAATATAATATAATATAATATAATATAATATAATAATATGTAATGTAATATAATATATGTAACCTATATATTATCAGTTTATTATTATTTATAAATGCATTATTATTATTATTATTATTATTATTATTATTATTATTATTATTATTATTATTATTATTATTATAAGATGTAATTTACAGGTTAAGTATTTTATTTTTGGATAATTGAACAGAAAAAGTGGTATTATTATTATTATTATTATTATTATTGTTATTATTATTATTATTATTATTATTATTATTATTATTATTATTATTATTATTGTTATTATTATTATTATTATTATTATTATTATTATTATTATTAAACATACTTAATTATTATAAACGTTCACTAAAAGATCCGATTCAAAAGAATCACGAATCGGACAAATGTTTAGTGAGGACCATACCAATATTTGATCAAAGTAGGGGGACTCTGGGTTATCGTTATGTAGAAACCGAAACAAACATGCTCTGAAGCTCGGTGGAGTTACTCTCTGCAAATGTTATTGCATATATTATAGCCCTCACACTTCAAATAATCTATTATTAGTGTTAAAAAACATCGTTTGCCCTTTGGGTTGTATCGTGGAAGAGACTATTTGAATTTAATCGAGAAGGACAAGTGCTCTGAATACTCGTGAGGTAATAAGACCTATACAGACTTTTGATCTGTTTCTGTATTAGACGAATATTGTGCTTGCATGATCAATGTAAAGTATTAGATGTCAGATAAATAGCAGTTGACCAAATGGCATATGAATGTCGTGGAAACAGGAAGTATCATATTTCAGCTAGAAAGGTCTAGATCTAGAAGTGTCAAGTTATGAACTGTTTGCATGAAGACAATAATTTATCACTATATGTATTAGAAAATTAAATAAGGGTTTTTCAATTACTGTATGTTTCTTCTTTTTACTGAATGATAATTTACAGTACACCTTCTTGAATCATACTGGTCATATGTTGGTAATTAAAGTGTTAACTTTTCATCCGCAGTCCACATGAATAACTTGAATGACCCTGACTGGAATATCAGGCCGGAGAGGCAGGGTGATGGAGGTGACAGCAGCAAGTGGAACTATGCCCTCCTGGTGCCTCTGCTGGGCCTTGCTGCTTTTCGTATGTAATCTAATGGCCTTAAAGTTTAGTTAAGACTAGAATGAGAGTTCTGTGATCAATTACTCACCCTGATGTCATTCTTCAAGAACACAAAAGAAAATGTTGAAAAATTCCGACTACATTTCTAAAGACTTAAATAATCTTAAAGAGATGTGTCTTTACAGTCAGACTTGGATTAAGCTGGTTAATTAATATTTATTCATATTTAATCTCTTTTGAACATTTTGAAGTGTCAGAACTTTGGGTGAATAGACCTTCAATGCAGGGACAGAGTCTTAGATCTGAATTTGAGTAAAATTTTTAATAATTTAGGGTAAACTAACATTTTATGACACCGTTTCAGAAGTAGGTCTTGGTTAAACTTGGCCTCTTGAGCTAAAACAAGCACTAATATACATCTCGCTGCAAGTTATTAATCTCAACCGTCCCTAAAGTGATAGTTCATCCAAAAATTCTACTTTACTATCTGCTTGTTAAGTCTTGACATATGGGTTACCGTTTCGGAGTCCAAGCCGCTACTCAGTTGAAATGAAACAATATTTGTTTATGACCCCCTTTAAGTCACAGTTAAGTAATTTTTTTATAAAATCATAGTGTACACAACAGTTTCCGGACTTGCTGCATTACAGACATCAATATTTTAACAATTAATAATTAATTTCTCACTTTCTGACTATCTGTCAGAAGAAAGTATTTCTCACTTTCTGTCTATAGCACTTGTTCACTGCTGCTCTTATAGTTGTGTAAATTGCTTCCTTGTCCTCATTTGTAAGTCGCTTTCGATAAAAGCGTCTGCTAAATGACTAAATGTAATGTAAATGTAAATGTATCTGATATTAGACATGGCTATTTATATTGCGATCATGATTTTTGAAAGTATTACAGTGCTTTGAAAGCATTTATTATTGCTATTTGTTAAACCTGGCCATACAGTTTTATAGATTAGACTTAACAAGCTGATTTAATCACAATTTAACATTTCCAAAGCTTTATGAGTTATTTTTTAAAATCTTTTGAACACATATAAATGTATTTTTTTATTAACGTTAGAAACTGTTAGCCATTGACTTCCAAAATATGTTTTCTTCTCTACTATAGAAGTCATCAGCTATATTCCCATCCACTTATTTTTATGCACATTTTGAAATACTGCATACAGCTTGAAAATGTACATAAAAGCTTATGCACGCAACTGATTAGGAGAAACCTTTTATTCAATGAGTAAAAGAAAACAGATTTAGTAAATGAATTCTAACATGTGCATACAAGAAGTGATGCAGAAGTTTATTTGAACAGATCACGTGATAACAAAAATCGGTGCAATGGAACGCCATTAATAGACAAACCAGCGACCCAATCACATTGGAAGGCATCTCAAATGTTGTTTAGTTCATTTTAAAATTAAATTGGTTGAGTTTTATTACCTCAAGAACTGTCTTGAGCGTCTCTGCTCTCAAAGAGCGTCTCATGCCTCGTTTAAAAGCCACAGTGCGTTGCTACAATTACAATTATTAATTTATTACACTCAAAATTGAGGTTTGCTGTTTGTTCAAACTACTTATTTAAAATGAGCTAAACAACACAATTCTTGAGATTTTTAGGGGGACAATATTATATTAATCTACTTAAATTCGTTAAAACTAATAAGTTAACTTAATTCCTTCATGTTTGATTGCGAACACAAAGCATTTTGAATAGTGTATATAAGAAAAATGGCCACAGTGGCTTTTTCCTGCCACAGCAAATTCCATTTTAATTTTTGGTTTTGGGTGCCATTTTATCAAGAGTTGACGATCTTGTTCTCTTTGACTCACTGGATGGAAACTTTATTCGCCAATGTTTCCTTGGTATTCCAGTTTTGCGCATAAGTTTATTTAAAAACTTTGGATAGAAACATAGCTAATGGCTACCAGCTTCCAACGTTCTTCATAAAATTGAAGGATGAGTAAATGATGACAGAAATGGCATTTTTTGGCGAGCTATCCATTCATCTTGTGTTCTTACTTAGGATGGATCTGGTCCAAGGAGTCTGAGAAAGAAATAGAAGATGCCAGGGTCAAGTATGAAAACACCGTGAAGACAATCCAGAAGGACCTGGACGTCAAATACCGACAGACGCTTTCAGAAAACCGCAGAGAAACCGCTCAGCTGGAGCTTGATCTGGAGAAGGAAAAGCAGCGAGCGCAAGGCTACCGTCAAGCGCTGGCGTCCCAGACTCAGAAGCACCAGGAGGAGCGTCGAGACCTGAATCTGCAGCGGCAAGCTTTAGAAAACGAGAAATTAAGATTACTTCAAGAAGGACCCGGCGCTGCCCTCTTCCACTCGGCTCTGGAGAAGGAAAAAGAGCGTGGGCAGAGGACGACTTTGGCTCTGAAGCAAGTAGAATATGGCCTGGTGGAAAGACAGAGGGCCTTCTGCAGTATTTTAGTGCCCCGTGCGAGGAGGGTGGAGATGGAGAAGGATCTTCTGGTTCGTACGGCCAAAGAGCCTCTTCTTGCTCATCTGGAGATGGAGGACGGACTCAGAGATGTTTTTAAGAATGACCGCAGTTGCGCCGAGTATCTGAACACGGATGAGCGAAGGAATGGCAGTCTGATGTGGCTTTATCTCAGATACTGGCAGACGCAGGTCACTCTTCAAACGCACCAGAGAGCCGAGGCTGCTGTACTCGGCATACAGACTAAAAAGTGAATTTGTAACAGAAATAAAGGTCATAAAATTTAAATAAAGGTTTTAGATTCGCTTTTGTGTTATATATATATACAGTGCTTTCATCATGGATCATTGGTCGGCCATATTGGAGAGCAAAATGGTACATATCCTACAAAATGTGCATATTTTGCTAATTACGGTTGGTGAAATTGATCATTAATTCATTAATTTTCCTTCTGCCTAGTCTTTATTTCAGAGGTCGCCACAACAGAATGAACCGACAACTATTCTGGAATATGTTTTATACAGCGGATACCCTTCCGGCAGCAACCCAGTTCTGGGAAACACCCATACACTTTCTCATTTATACACACTCATACACTACAGCCAATTTAGTTTATTCAATTCACCTATAGCGCATGTCTTTGGACTACCATAAAAACACATTAGAGCACTAAAGACAAGCAAAATATTGCCAAAATATTCTCTTTCTCTGTATTCTCTGTGTGATTTAGCAGCCTACACATATTTATCTGTGGTTTAGACAGCATGGATAAGCAGAAAACATATTCAGTACTAGATTACCAATCAATACATGCTGTTGTTGACATCCGAGTATCTCCATAATGGCTGCATATATGGGTAACTGGTGAAATTGTGTCCTAAGTGAAAGCACTATTGGTTTCTTTGTGGGAAAAGTTAAGTGTTAATAGCATGTATATAAAATACCTTATGCTCTTAGAACTGTGTTTGAAATGTTTAACCAAACATTTCTAAAATTAAACCATATTTATTATTTGTTGCAGAAACATAATATGTGTCAGGTTGATTCTTTCATGTGCATTAAAAAAGGTACGTTACTGCAGTATTTGTGTAATATAAATGGATAGTTCACCCCAAAATACTCAATATTTACTCACATCAAGTGGTTTCAAGGCTTTATGACTTTCTTCTGTTGAACACAAAAGAAGATACTTTGAAAAATGTAAAAAACCGTGCAGCAATTAATTAATGGCTGCTTGCAATCTGCAACATAATCCCACTTGAGGGTTTCTCCAGAGCTATGAAGAACAAACCTTTTCTATTTTATCCGACCTGGGACCCTTTCTTTAATTTTCTAGGAACCTCTAAGTCTCTAAGACTCAAAGCTTGTCTGTTAGACTCAGCCTGGACAAAAGAAATGTAATATGCCTTTTTGTAATATAATTTTGTATTTTATGTCATTATTATTATTATTTATTTATTTATTTATTTATTATTTTAATTTTTTCATGTGGGGGTCAGAATTCAAATTACATGTATGACAGATATTATCTTTTTACTCAATGTAATTTTCTGACATGTTTCAATTAAAAATATATATTTAAAAAAAAAACATGCAGCAATTAACTACTATAAAAGTCAATGATTACAGGTTTTCAGCATTTTTCAGAATATCTTTTTCTTTGGTCAGCAGAAGAAAGAAAGTCAAAGTGAATTTGTGACCGAATTTTCATTTTTGGGTGAATTATCCTTTTAGGGCTTACTATATCCCTGCATGTAATATACTCTTTGCTAATGGCGCATTTTTTCCTTGAGTATTCTCTCTTGCCTCCTGAAAGATTTTTCTTCCTGGTATATACATTTTTGCTGCTGATATGAAATTGACCCAGGTTATTAATGTGAATAGTTATGTGGGAGACTCCCGGAAACTCCCTATAACAAACAAGATAAGACAAGCCCATCGGGTTGGCAAATTTAACATGCTCTGCATTTGCAAAACCTGTTTAGTCGTGAAAAGATTCAAAAGAAATCACATCATTATATTAATCAAACTATTTGGATCTTTAAAGGGAAGGTAAGTAAATTTAGCATATTGCATGTAGTCTTGAAGGAATAGATTTGAGATATAAAATATACAGTGGGGGAAATAAGTATTGAACACATCTTGGTTTTATCCTGGGAATAATGTTTCTAAAGGAGCTGTTGACATGGAATTGAACCAGATTTTGGCAAAAACCCAAACAATTCAAACACAAAAATAAAACAATCTGAAAAATGAGTTTTGTGTAATAACAACGGAATGACACACGGAGAGCTATACTGAAATGTGTTTAATACTTTTTATAAAAGGCTTTTTTTGGTGATGACAGCTTAAAGACGTCTCATATGGAGAATTAAGTCGCATGCATTTCTCAGGTGTGAGTTTCTCACAGAAGTCAACAGAGTGTAAAAATCATGATGTTTTGTGGGTCTCGTCTATCAAATCTGAGCTTTATTTTGTATTTTCTATTGGATTCAAGTCAGGTGATTGGCTGGGCCATTCCACAGCTTGATTTTCTTTCTCTGAAAGTATTTGAAAGTTTCCGTTGCTGTGTTTTGGATCACTGTCTTGCTGAAATTTCCACCCTGGTTTCATCTTCATCATCCTGCTAATGTAGATGTTGGACTGAAGCAGCTGATATTCATTTACAATGAGGGTTGCTGAAGAACTACAGAGAAATTTCAGCTGCTGTCTGGGCTTTCGCTACCTTTCTACACCTCCCTTTCTTCATGTGTTCAATACTTTTCCCCTGTGTTATTTCATTTTATTACACAAAACTTCATTTATAAACTAATTAGTTTCGTTTTCTTTGCATGTATGTATTTATTTAGTTGTTACCAACATCCAAATATTATGTCAACAGCACCTTTAGAAATATGTTTCCCCCACTGTACATGGTGTGTATACTAACCTCAATCTTGCAGTGTTCTGACACATTTGATTTTCTTTTACACCTCAACAGACAGAATGAATGATCAGAATGCATCTGTGCAAAGCAGTAATGATAAGCCTAAATGTAACTGGAACTGGCCTCTACTGATTGCAGTGTCTGGCTTAGCATTGTACCGTAAGCATTTTAGTTTTCTTAGGCACAAAAAATAACTATAAAAAACAATGAATTTATTCATTAAATAACAGTTAAAAAGAGACTATCATCTTTCCGTGTTGACAGTTTTCTATGTTTATTTACAGAATGGTTCACGCAAAGGAGACTGAAAAATGAGCTTGATTGCCTGAGGAGAAGCATTGGGAGAGACAGAATGGAGGATAAAGGGATAGCTGTTATTCGCGAAATCCGCAGGTTGCTTTATGCTAGAGAAGAAATCGCTTGCAGCTATCGTCAGCCCCATATTACTATAAGGTTAATAGAGGAGGAGATAAATATGTTGATATCCAATGACCCTATAGCACGTCAACTCAATATGCAGGCTAATATCACCAAATACATCCAGCGCTCAGTATACAGCTCTGTAAATGACTGTGTTGCAGACTTGCAGAAAAAACTTGAGAGTTTACAAGAAAACCAGCAAAAATAGAAAGACATTTCAATAAACAGTACGTCAGGGCATGACTGTTCTAGTTTGACACTTGATTTATGTTTGTTGTATATTATATAACGATTTACATTTATGATTTATACTTGTTTGGATTGATATTGCTGTGTGATATTCAAATAGTTTCTGTCATGATTTGCTGTGTGAGCTATAACTAAACCAATATGACTTCTACTGTTGGTATACTGTAGAAATCTGTTTTAACACTGTATTTAACTGTCGGGTATCTTTATCTTGCATGTTCTGTCTGTCTTTTAGTTAATAAATTAACGAAATAAGCAGCTTTCTTTCTTTTCTTAAAAAAAAAAACCCAAACATTAAGCAATTAAAATAACCATTTAATTTTAGTATGAAAAAGGTTTTAATAATCTAACATTTATTTTTTTAATATAAAGGACACTTGAGGAATTTAAAGATCCCACAAATGTTAAAAGCATAGTTGACCCAAAAATGAAAACTACCTATTTTTATGCTCCCTCGTGAGTTTCTTTCTTATTTTGAGCGGTAAAGAAGACATTTTGAAAAATGTTGGTTTGCTGTCACCCATCGACTTCCATAGTAAAGGAAACAATTACTACAGTGGTCAGCGGGTCCCACCAGTATTTAAAAAACATCTTCTTTTATGTTCAACAGAGACTAAAATGAGAATAAATAAATGGGGAGAGTAAAACATTTAGTGATTTATTTTTGGGTGAACTATCCTTTTGTGGAAACCTTCCATTTCACGAGTGTCCTCATGAAGGAAACTCAAATACACTGAAGAAAAAAAATATTGGATTTACTAAAAAAAATTTAAAGTAACTACTATATGGGCTGAATTTAAACAAACAAATACAATTCTTTTTTTCAGTGTAGGTTTTGAAATGGATGATTAAATGACAGAGTTTAATTTTGGGGTGAATATTTCTTTACATTTTCTTTCTTTCTTTCTGTTGTATGGCGCTCTCGAACATAATCATATAATCTTCATAATCAACCAGGGATTCTCTTCAAAAATATAGGAATAAAAAATAAATCTAGTCAGTTGGGTGGAAGTCTTTGATCTAACCGTACTGTGATGTGATTGGATGGCTGGCAGTGTGGGCGGAGTTATCTGACTCTCTAAGCTCGTCATGTAATGTTCTGTCAGACTGTGGACCAGTCAGTCAGCTCACATTCCTCGGTAAATAAATGTCATGCTTTCTACATTCCGTCGTTACAGGTGCAACAACTTCTATGTTTATGCTCATAAAATGTTCATCTCTAGTTTACGACATTTTAAGGTATGACTTTTGAGTGATTCTGTACGTTCATTAATGACGCTTGACAGTGACCTATATTTAGACGTTTGGAGAGTTCCCCTAACCATAGTAGGCTTATTAATGATTTTAAATTAATACTTTTTGTAAATTATCTTTTATATTTGCAGACCAATATGTATTTATTTTTACCTATTCTCAGAATAGCACCACCAGCTCTGGAGATGTTGATGCTCCAGATGTCCCTGATGTCATCATTGTAGGAGCCGGGGTTTTGGGCTCCTCATTGGCAGCAGTTCTTGGTCAAGATGGACGAAAGGTTACAGTGATTGAGAGAAGTCTCAGAGAGCCAGACAGAATTGTGGGTGAACTGCTTCAGCCTGGTGGATATTGTGCACTCACAGAATTAGGCCTGGAAAGTGAGTTTCTTTTTGATCATCTAGTCAGCAACCTTCAGTTTCCATTCTGAGCCATAATCCCTCTTTCCTATAGAGTCAGTAGAGGGGTTGGATGCACACATTGTGAATGGTTATGTCATCCATGACACTGAAAGCAGGATGGTTGTGGAGATTCCTTACTCTGAAGTACAAGATCAGTGTGGAAGAGCTTTCCATCATGGCCGCTTCATCATGGGGCTGCGCAAAGCTGCACTGGCAGAGCCAAAGTATGTGTCTGACATGTTTAAATTAGGTATTTTTACAATTATGTATTTTAAAAACCATATTTACCTGGTATTTGTTAAGTGTGAGGTTCATTGAAGGCACGGTGAAATATCTTGAAGAACAAAATGGCTGCGTTAAAGGTGTCCAGTACAAGGATAAGGATTCTGGGAAAATACAGGTTAGTCAAAAGATCTTGTTTAAAGTGAAAATAGACACAAAATGACTAATATTCCCTAATATAAAATGCCAATTTCACACTGTAAAAAGCAATTAGTTGACTTTACTTAAAGAGGTAGTTATTATATTAGTCATACTTTACCGTAAGATTTCTTTAGTTCATCTATTTACTAACATTAACTAATTATGAACAATACTTGTATACCATTTAATAATCATAGTTGAACATTACCTAATGTATTATTAAAATCCAAATTCATACTTCTTGACTAGGCATGGGATGATAACTGTTTTCAAGGTATACCGCAGTCTGGAAAAGTCAAGGTTTTAAAACCGCCAACATTTTCTGTTATGCCGTTCCTAAGGTATGTGTGGATTTTTTTATTTTCTTTTTTTGTTTGTTTTTTTATGACAACAGTATCTCCACCAGAAAAGATATCCAAAGATGTCGTTTTAAATTGTAAAGTAATCTGTGTTTTTAAGAGAGCAGAAGTCAATGATTTATTTTCATTATTTAGCCTGACATGTTTACTGCTCCAAAATATTTCAAATCTTTCAAAAAATAAAATATATTGTTTTCAAAGGGGAAAAAAATGTTTTTTTTTACACAGACATTTAAAAAGAGCAGATTTTAGAGTAGTAATCACAATACTGTGATACCGTGATATTTTTATCCAAGGTTATCATACTTATATAGCATATCAGAATCTTATACCGGCCCATGCCTATTCTTGACATTAGTTAATGCACAGAAAGTTAACATGAACCATAAATGAATATACAGTTGAAGTCAGAATTATTAGCCCCCCTTTGATTTTTTTTTTCTTTTTTTAATATTTCCCAAATGATATTTAACAGAACAAGGAAATTTTCACAGTATGTCTGATAATATGTTTTCTTCTAGAGAAAGTCTTGTTTGTTTTATTTTGGCTAGAATAAAAGCAGTTTTGAATTTATTGTGAACCATTTTAAGGTCAAAATTATTAGCCCCTTTAAGCTATATATTTTTTCGATAGTCTACAGAACAAACCATCATTATACAATAACTTGTCTAATTACCCTAACCTGCCTAGTTAACCTAATTAACCTAGTTAAGCCTTTAAATGTCTTGAAAAATATCTACTTACTGTTATCATGGCAAAGATAAAATAAATCAGTTATTAGAAATGAGTTATTAAAACTTTTATGTTTAGAAATGTGCTGAAAAATCTTCTCTCCGTTAAACAGAAAATTAAGGAAAAAAATAAAGGGGGGCTAGTAATTCAAGGGGGCTAATAAATGACTTCAACTGTATGTATTTTCATTAATTAACCTTAACTAACAAGTACAAGTACTGTAATAAATGTATTGTTCATTGTTCATTCATGTTAGTAAATGCATTAATTAAGATTTACTAACACAACCTTATTGTAAAGTGTTACCATTACATTATGCACTGTTTACACACTCGTAAGTTGTTCAAAATCTTTTTTTCAGTTCAGCACAAAAGAAGAATTTTTGAAGCATGTTAGAAAACTGTAACCATTGACTTCCATAGTAGGAAAAACAAATACCAAGGAAGTCAATGGTTACAGGTTTCCAACATTTTTCCAAATCACTTCTTTTGTGTGTAACTTGGAAAAAAGAAACTGAAATAGGTCTGTGACCACTGAAAATGTTAAAGTTTGGGTGAACGACCCCTCTAAAAGTGAGCAAACCTGTTGCCCTTAATGTAACTTATAGTATGTAAACAAACTTTGTGCATAGTCATAAAAATTAAGCAAACCGTTACAGGTTAGAAAAGTAAGCTAATAATAGCTTTTTACAGTGTATCATGAACTCATCGAAATAATGTAGTATAAAATAGTCTGTATTACAGTACATTGACATCAGTGGTCAGTTTACCCCATGATGATCAAATATATTCATTCATTAATTTTCTTTTCGCCTTAGTCCCTTTATTTATCCGGGGTCGCCACAGCGGAGTGAACCGCCAAGTTATCCAGCACATTTTATGCAGCGGATGCCCTTCCAGCTGCAACCCATCTCTGGGAAACATCCACACACACTCATTCACACACATACAGTACGGACAATTTAGCCTACCCAATTCACCTGTACCGCATGTCTGTGGGGGAAACCGGAGCACCAGGAGGAAACCCACGCAAATGCAGGGAGAACATGCAAACACACAGAAACGCCAACTGACCCAGCCGAGGCTCGAACCTTCTTGCTGTGAGGCGACAGCACTACCTACTGCGTCACCATGATCAAATATAAATCAAGACATTTTTTATGTCATCTGAAAGAGTCTGTCCCTCCATGGAACATCTACTGACTCAAAATTTTACTTCTGAAGCACCACAATCAGTGATGAACAGTTTTATTTTTATTCACAAATCAACATGAGCAACCTATTAAATTAAACTATAACTTCTTGACACACAAGAATGAACCTCATTGGTACTTATGTCTCATGCTAGTATGCTTGAGCTACCATGACTAACCATGACTAATGACTTTGTACAGTGTATACATATATTAGATTACATGACCTTATCAAAATAAAGTTGTAAAATTTCAAAAGTTCCCAATGCGAAAGAGCTTTTTTTGTGAAAAATGCTTCAGAAAAAAGGTTCAAAGTTCAGCAAAGAATTGTTATCTGGTTCAGAAAGCTATGAATTGATGGTAGCTTTCATGATGACTTCACATTAAAACCACTATTACGCCCCAAGTCTAGGGGAAAACAACATGGGCATAATAAACGCAAAAACAAATGTGTTGGGGTGGTGGATGTCCCAAACAAAACAAAAACTTAATACAAAAGATCCCCTTATAGGTTGACAACCAAACTCGGACACTCTGTTGAGAATAATTGAATAGATTTATTTTAGAAAAAGTAGTCAATTTAAATGAGCATCTCTTCTGGGTGGCCACAGGCCAAAATAACAAACAAAAGAATCTATAAAGCAAATGCACCAAATTACCTATAATATTTAAAGGAAAATACAGGAAGCTTACCTTTCTCTCTAAACATAGTCAAAAGTAATTAAATAAATAGGCAGGCCACCCCTACAAGCTCAAACTCTCAAAAATAAGCTAAACATATGAACAATCGAAACAAGTTTAAATTTCATGGCCGGAAGGGAAATCCAGGAGCTCCACTCGCAGCACAAATGTGCTCGACGAACCCTGCCGAAAGCTCCTTTTTGTACAGGCTTCCGAGACCAGCAGCCAATCAGAAGATGAATCACGTCGAAATGGGGGCCTATGGGACAAAAAAAAACAAAAAACAGAAGGCTGGACAAAGAAAAAGACGTTGAATACGCAATAATAAATAAATAAATAAACTTCAGTCATAACAACCATAAATGATCATCAAAGGATAAAAACCCAACATATTTCAAAAGACTGACCAAAACACCCCAAAATAATTCAAGAATTTAGACTTTACACACCTGAAACTTGGCTATAGCACTTCTTCACTGTTGCTCTTATAGTTGTGTAAATTGCTTCCTTGTCCTCATTTGTAAGTCACTTTTAATAAAAGCGTCTTTAGTAATTTTAATAAAATTACTAAATGTAAATGTAAATTTAAGAACTAAGCAGTGGATTTCATTAGCAAATGCAAACATTTTTATAGCCGAATCTCACAGATGTCAGAAATTGCATGTATCATACTGTAATTAAGCATTAATGTGTTGCAGAGGTTACGCGCTCCTCTTACAGTGGTGGCTGATGGATGTTTCTCAAACTTCAGGAAGAGTTTGAGCTTAGAAACGGTTCAAGTCTGTTCCAACTTTGTAGGCTGCATAATGAAGGTTTACACTTTAATTTTACCATTCTCATTAATCATTTTTACCTTAAATTGTGATTTATGTTTAAACCCTGCTTTTCTTGCATTCTTTTGTCAATAGAATTCTCCCCAGTTTAAGCCCAACTATGCAGAGCTGGTTCTGAGCTGTCACGGGCCTCTTCTGATCTACCAGATTTCCTCTACTGACACACGTGTGCTGGTGGACATACAGGGACGTCTGCCCAAAAACCTCAAGCAATACATGACTGAGAAGATCCACCCAAAACTGCCAGGTCAGAGAATAAACATTACAGACCTCAGTCAGGTTATACGTCATGTTGATGAAAAGCTGTGAGGGACCGATAAAATCTTTACAATGTTACACTCTCTCCCAGAAATAATGTGTTCAAACTACTTATTTAGAATGAGCTGCAACACAATTATTAAGGTTTTTTTGGAACAACTTAATTGTTTTATGTTCAATCCACTTACATTTGTAAAAACGAATAAGCTAACTTAATTCCTTCATGTTGTCTCTACACAAATTGATTTGTGTGGAACCCTGCATTTTTTACAGTGTACACACTAAAAAATGCAGGGTTCCACATAATTCATTCATGTCATCCTAAGTGAAAGTAACACATTTATGAAAATTAAACATAAAACGATTAAGTTTTCAAAAAAATCTCCAGAATTGTGTTGTTTCAGCTCATTTTAAATAAGTAGTTTGAACGAGCAGCAAAAATTCTTTTATTTGAGTGTAATTCCCTATATCACATAGTTGTAGTAACCCACAACTCTTAAAACTTGTTTGTGTTTTCCTAATAGATCACTTGAAGGAGCCGTTTTTGTTGGCTGTACAAAATAACCGTCTGAAATCCATGCCGGCAAGTTTTCTGCCCTCATCACCTGTCAGTAAACCGGGTAAATGCTTAGTATTTTGTAGAAATCCAGCAATGACAGTTTCTCATTATAGTCTGGCAAAATTATGAAGACTAAATGATAACAGAATTTTCATTTTTTGGGTGAACTATCCCTTTAAAAGTGAGTAAACCTGTTGCTTTTGATGGAACTACTAGTGCTGAATGTACATTAACTTGCATAATCATAAAACTTAAGTCAACTTAACAGCTCCAGTTTATAACAGGTTTAGAACAAGTTTTCAAATTGTTGCTTTGAGTAACTAATCGCTTTTTACATTGTATATACAGTTGAAGTCAGCCTTAGTAGCCCCCCTGTTTCCCCCCCCCCCAATTTCTGTTTAACGCAGAGATTTTTTTCAACACATTTCTAAACATAATAGTTTTAATAACTCATTTCTAATAACTGATTTATTTTATCTTTGTCATGATGACAGTAAATAATATTTGACTAGATATTTTTCAAGACACTTCTATACAGCTTAAAGTGAGATTTAAAGGGTTAACTAGGTTAATTAGGTTAACTAGGCAGGTTAGGGTAATTAGGCAAGTTATTGTATAACGATGGTTTGTTCTGTAGACTATCAAAAAAATATATAGCTTAAAGGGGATAATAATTTTTATCTTAAAATGGTTCATAAAAAATTAAAACCGCTTTTATTCTAGCCGAAATAAAACAAATAAGACTTTCTCCAGAAGAAAAAATATTATCAGACATACTGTGAAAATTTCCTTGCTCTGTTAAACATCATTTGGGAAATATTTAAAAAAGAAAAAAAAAATTCAAAGGGGGCTAATAATTCTGACTTCAGCTGTATATATTGGATTGCATGATCTTATCAACATGAAGTACTGTAAAATAACACTGATCTAAATGGTCAGCGTACGTCAAGATGATCAAATATACTGTAAGATATTGTTAATGTAAAATGAAACATTCTGTTCCTCTATTGAACATCTACTGACTGCAAATTTCAAAACATTCACAAAGGAGATCAAAGAATAAATCTAAAATTAATCCAGATTTTTTGAAGACAATCAATCATGAATAGATTTACTTTTGGTTTTCTTCACATAGCAACATCAGCAACCAATCAAACTCAAGCATACCTGCTTGACACGCAAGAATTAATCTTATTGGATTTTATATCTCAGCATGTTTCAGCTTCCATGACTAAATCGGAATGCTGTAAACATAGTTTTTTCCATTTTTATTTGCATAAAAGTCTAAATTAAAAAGATAGTTCACACAAAAACGTACATTTTTCTCACAATTTACTCAGATTCAAGTGGTATGAACATTTATGAACTTCTTAATTTGAACAGAAACAAAATATTGAAGAATGTTGGGAAAAAGCAGCTATTGACATTCATAGCAGGAAGCAACAATATGAAGGAAGCCACTTTGTCTCAACATTCTTCAAAATATCTTCAATTGTGTTCAACAGAAGAAAGAAACTCAAACACTGGAACAAGTGGAAGACTTTTAATTAGAGGAATTACATTTGTGGGTGAACTATCCCTTTAAATCTGTTCATGATATACAGTAATGCGAACAATTTATTTAAACACTCAATTAACTTAGATGTCATTTTTTCTAATTTCTTGTCAGATCAGTTTCAGGTGAACAGACTTTTAATGAAGAGACTAATTTGCAAAGAAAATGTCATCTTTTGTGTTTTGAAGATGATCAGATTTATAGTGGCTTAAGGATGTCATGAAGGTGAATAAATGATGGCAGAACTAACACTTTGAATACAAGAACGTTATATTTTTTAATTGTTATTCAGTATAGACCATTACTACTGCAAATGGTATTAAAAGCGATCTGTCCTCTGTGTCAGGAGTCTTGCTTCTCGGAGATGCTTATAACATGAGGCATCCTTTAACTGGCGGCGGGATGAGCGTAGCACTGAATGACGTCAGGATTTGGAGACGTCTGCTTCACCATATTCCAGATCTCACTGACCATACAGCATTATCGAAGGTTAAGAGGATTCAAATTAAATAAACAGAATTTCCAGAACATACAATTTACAATATACAACATTTGCTCCAGTGAACTTATTATATATATATATATATATATATATATATATATATATATATATATATATATATATATATATATATATATATATATATAGTGATAACTTTTTAATGATGAGAATTTACCTCCACAGGCTAAAAAGACATTCGATTGGGAGCGTAAGCTTTCACATTCACTTGTGGTGGACATTCTAGCACAGGCACTGCATGAACTGTTTGCTTCACAAGATGGTAAGTTCACAAAAAAAGTTCACAAAAACTAAATATTTACAACATTTTGATGACAAAATATTAAAATTTAAAGGGATAGTTGACCCAAAAATTACATTTCTGTCACTATTTTGATTCTTCAAATGTTTTATTTTTCTGTTGAACACAAAAGAAGATAATTTGACCAATGTTGGAAACCGGTAACCATTGACTTCCATGGTAGGAAAAAAAAATACTATAGCTACTTGCCTCCAGCTTTCTTTAAAATATGCCATTGTGTGTTTAATAGACAGGTTTGGAACCATTTAAAGGGATAGTTCACCCTAAAAATTTAAAGTGTGTCATTATTTACTAATCTTTTACCTTTTTTTGCTTCTTTCTAACATTTTAAACAAAAGAAGATACTCTAAAACATGTTGGAAACCTGTAACCATTGACCTCCATAGTATTTGTTTTTCCCACTACGGAAGTCAATGGTTATAGGTTTTCACCATGTTTCAAAGTATCTTCTTTTGTGTTTAACAGAAACACAAAAGTTTGGAAAACTTGAGGCAAAATAAATGTTCATTTTTAGGTGAATGTCCCTTTAAGTATCCACTAGAGGGGGCTCTTTACCACAAAGTAAACACTCATCTTCAAGCACTGGGCCTGTATGCAACTCCATAAACATTTAACGATCATTTAAACTTTTTAATCTCCTTTAACAGATTCAATTCTGTATCTTCGAAGAGCCTGCCTGTGTTATTTTCAGTTAGGAGGGAAGTGTGTTTCTGGACCAGTTGGGCTGCTTTCTGTGTGAGTATATACACATCAGTAATGAAATAAAAGTAATCATTGTGTGCAAATTACTAAAAAAATAATGTGTCGATCATTAGGTTGAAGCCCCACCCCTTGACTCTGATTGGTCACTTCATTGGCATTGTATTCTACGCAGTTTACTTGAATATGAAGGCAGAGGTAAGACAGTACAAGGTAGGAGCGATGCTGAGGAGCCTAAGGATTCTCTATCGAGCATTTATGGTTATATTCCCTCTCATCTGTTCAGAATTTAAATATCCCATTTATAGACTTTTTAGACCTTTGAAATGAATGTTTTTTAATAGCAAATGTAAAATTATGTGACAAATGTAAAACTATATGACTAGTGAATATACCACAGATAATGATGCTTTATTGATATTCGAATAATATAAAATGATTTCTTTTGACTTTTATCTGTCTGCTTGGTTTAACTGTGTTCATATTCGTAGATAATTGAGGGTGAAAACGTGCAATAGTATAACTATCCATGAAATAATTTTCCCAGAAGTTTCATTCATACTGAGAATCTTTCTTTTGGTCAGTGTGGCGAATACAACATGACCAGCCAGACCAATCTCACAAGGTAACTGAACAGTTTTTAACATATGTATGAAGACGTATGATTTTTAAAAGGAGGCGTGGTCCCAAACTCCTCCCCTAAACTAGGGCTAGACAATATATCGGAAAAACATTGTTTTTATGATATCTGTATGGCGTATGCAATGTCCATATCACAGGGAAGTGCAATAAATTAATTTAGTTTTATGTGCAGCGCATTTTAGTGCTAGTTGTTTATTCATATCTGACCAATCAGATAAGACATTTACTATCTTTATCCCCACCTCTCCAGTTGGTGCTATTAGGTGAACTTAGAGCTGAAAATAAATACTAATGACGAGAGATTTAAGCCAAATGACAACAGCCATTGGCGAGGTTTTCAATCATAATAGTATAACTATACATGAAACCCTTTTCCCATGAGGTTTCCTTCATACTGAGTATCCCTCTTTTGGTCAGTGTGGCGAATCAAATGTGATCAACCAGACCAATCTCGCAAAGAAAGCAAACTATATAATGTATTTTTTACTGATGTATTTAACGATTGTATTAGTATGAAAACCTATGATTTTTAAAAGAAGGCGTGGCCCTGAACCCCACTTCGAAAATAGGGCTGCACAAAACATTGAAAAATATCGATATATTGTCTATATTTCACTTCACTTTCATTTGCAACTCAACCATCCCCCCCAACCCTGGGTTTCACTTTAGTTTGCAACAATGAAGGGGGCCTACCAAAAATAATTGCATAGGGCCCAAATCGGCCAGCGGTGATTCTCTGAAATCTGACCAATCAGATGGGGCCTTTAATATCTTGTGCTGTTAGCTAAACCAAGAGCTGAAAATAAATACTAATGACAGGAGACATGAGAGTAAAATGACAATAGCCAATAAGAATTAGAATTTATATATATATATATATATATATATATATATATATATATATATATATATATATATATATACACACACACACACACACACACATATATATGTATATATAAATATATATATTCACATATACATTATACACATATACATTATATATATATATATATATATATATATATATATATATATATATATATATATTTATTTTGAAATTGCTGATTAAATAGCATTTTGCAAGTTAGTTACATTGTTACAAATATCATTAATGCAACACTCAACAACAATACTGTATATTTTTCCATGTATTGTGCAGCCCTGTCCTAAACCCAACCATCATTGGGGGATGAGCAAATCCTACTAAAATTCAGGAATGATATCATGCAAATTCATATTAATTAATTAATTCAAAAATTACTAATTGATAGCGTTGGACCAACATGAACACATAAATATGATATGAAAATGTCATGCAAAACTTACACATTTTAAAATGAAAGCATCGGGTGGATCAAAAATGTTTAAGACATGGTTTACATTAGCAAATGTTTTACAGCATTCTGCAGACAAAAAAGCTTTATCATTATTAGTTTTGGGATGAACAGAGCACCTCTCACAGAGTTCATCTTCTAAACAAACATGGCATTTGCGAGATCTGGTCACATAAAATTGGGCAATTTTGGGGCCAAAATAGTGTAATAAAAACACCAAGCACCACTCACACAGAGGACTTATTAAAACCAAGCAGCTTTCAATTGATCTACTGGCAAATTTGCAGGATCTATTGAAACTTAAAACACATCGGCAAATGCTCACAATTTGACATTCTGACAAAATTTTAAAGGCAAAAAAATTATACATTGTTAACTGTGTAAAATATGTCATAGATATATAGCTAGTAGGTCATCTTCAGTCAGATTTCTATTAGTCAACATGAAGAATTACCAGGACTCTTTGGAAACTGCTGGGAAATATGAAGAGACTAATGAAAATATTTGATAATATTGTAAATTAATGCACAAAGCACTCAAATGAAGCAGTGTTCTGGTGGTCAAACGTCAAACTTGCTACCTATTGCAACCTGATTCTGCGTGCAAACTACATAAACACACTCAAAACACAAAGCCACCATTCTTACATAGACTTTATTGTGATAAATACATGGATACATGATCTGTTATGAACCTTCAAGGGAACTAATAACATTTCTTGGAGCTTCCATCGAATACTGGAAGACCAGGAATGTGCAGGTGGACCCAGAGGGACGTCCGAGTCCTTGAGCTCCAAGATCTCACATCATGCGGAGAACATCAGACCTTCCCCACACGACACCTGCTCCGACAACAGACGCACACAGTCGGGTCAAATGTTTGGGCACGCTTTCAGCTGGCATCTCTCTCGGCTTCAACTTCAAGTCAGAATACTGCTAAAACAGCCACTGATTTTCTTCAAGAACTTGTGTCGCCGTGCCTCGTGTTCCTCCTCCTCATCGCTGATATCAGACATCCGTAAACCCCGGAGACTTGCCATTTCATCAGCCCGGGTCACCTTATATACGGCTACTAGGCTACAGTTGACATGAAAAACCAATCTCAAAGGATCGGTTACTCCCTGTTCACTTTAGATTAGCATTTATGTCGTCATGTGCATATAGAAATTGTATTTATTGGAACAAATTTACAAGGAAAAATGTAAGTCAAGGACAGTAGCGCGCACCATACCACTGTCACACTTAACAGCAATACGGGGAAGTAGTTATGTACACGGTACACTAATAAAGGTATAAATATATAATTGCTATATGTATTTATATATGTATATATATATTTATTCCATCCAAAATGGCTTTTTATACATATCTCCAGGCGTAACTACTGCACTCCCAGACAAAACGAAGGACTTACGGGAAAGCATATTGAAATTAAAGAGCACCACACGTTAATTTCGCATGTTACGCCACGTTATTTTTTTTAATACAGCAACACGGTACTGAGAATTACATTAAAAGTTGTGGCTTTTGATTATATAGAGCCTGTGTTAGCGCACTGATTGGACGTTTTAATAACAGGGATTTTGAGGTTAGATACTTAAAGTGCTTAAAAACAGACGCAACGCTACAGCTGATCAAGAAATCCCAACGTTTTGCTCTCCGAAAACTCTGGAGCTGCATTTATTTTGGAAACATTCTGGAAAACCATTCGCGCACTTCCTTATCCTCAAGACTTGAAGACCTCAGGCTGCAAATGGGTTAAAAACTTGTTCTTAATTCACAAATGAACCTTTCGTTTTTGGTCAAGATCGCCCGCCCATGCTGACCACGTCCAGAAATGAAGTGCAAATGTACACTGCTGTGCGTTTTGTGTATCAGGGCTTCTTAGGAGCCAAGTGGAGTGTGTACAATCAGTTATGGGGGGTTTAGTAGTGTGCCCCCAGTTTATCTTACACTGGGTCCCATGAGGTGTGTGTTATTCAAAAGCCCATATTTCGATGTCCTGCACAAAGAAGTCCTCTGTTTTGGAGAGCATTGGGTTTCCGAAGGTCTTACATGAGTGAGTTCTGCCGTGATAGAGATCGCCGTCCAACCACAGGCCAAATTCACCACTGAAAGGAGAAAATTACAAATGACTTGAGACTTTATATGTGTATATAATTATTAAAATCTATATGTGGCGCCAACCTGATTTCACCAAGTTGGACATGTTCCTGGATTAACATCTATGTTGATCCTGGGACAACATTCCAATCAGCCAATCAGAATTAAGGGATATGTTTACAGTTAATGTTAAGTTTAGGCCTTCGGTTAGGTTTATGCACTTCTACTTCATTGTTAGTTATTCCCCTCTGATTTTGGAAATCATTTACAGTTATGGATGGGTTTAATGGTAGGGATTATGTGTGGATTACATTTTCCATCAAAAATTATGTTCCAGGATCAACATAGATGTTTTTCCAGGTTCGCATCGTACTTGGCAAAATCATGACGTGCATATATGTGGAGATTTTACACACCCTCCGCCACCAACAGCTAAGGAATCCATATCTCCTTTAATGAAGAACATGTTATCACCAGTCCATTTGAAGACCTGGAAAGGATCAAGTTGTTGAACTATGTTAAAATCCAAGCCAGGAACAGGCTATATATATATATATATATATATATATATATATATATATATATATATATATATATATATATTAGACAAGAAAACAAACAAACAAACAAACAACCCAATCCTTCATTCCAGTGTGCATATATATATATATATAATGACGAGAGATTAGAGCCAAATGACATGACTATCCATGAAACCCTTTACCCAGAAGTTTCCTTCATCCCTCTTTTGGTCAGTGTGGTGAATCAAATGTGATCAATCTCACAAAGAAAACAAACAAACAACCCAATCTTTCATTCCAGTGTGCATATATATACACTGAACAAATACAGTGTTATTTTAACCATTGTTTGGTACTATTACATATTACCCATCTATTTTCTACATTTCAACAACAAACTGGAGTTTACACAATTGAATTATTTTTTATGTATAATTATTCATTAGTCTTAATCTTGTGCAATTAAAAATAATTTTTTTAAACCAAACACCAAAAAAGTAGACATGCATTTTTATATTCGTTTTTAAAAAATTGGAATAAATAAATGCTTTAAATCACATTATATCTTCCAAGTATTCCCACCTCAAACTCTGGATAGAAGGTAAAAACAAACGTCTCTCCTGTGCCATAGAAGCCGTCGCTGACTTTGAATGGTTGTGAAGCGAGGGCTCCAAACAGCTTTATAAAAAAAAAAAAAAAGACAAAAAATGTTTAAATATTTTATACAAAAAGCCCCACCAACAACAATGCAAAACTTAAAGGGTTACTTCACCCAAAAAAATTGTTATTAATTACACACTAATTTCTCTCCTATCCCTTGAGACCATTTAGAATACTAATTAAAATATTTTAGATGAAATCTAAGTTCTGCGACCACTTTATTTCTATAAAAGAAACCAAAAACATTATAAAAACAGTCCATGTGACTTCAGTTTTTTAACTGTAATCATTCGAAGCTCCAAGAACAGTTTTGTGCACCAAAAAAACAAAAACAAACAAAAAAAAAAAACTGTAAAAACAACACTGCCTATATCTTCAGTGTTAAATTAGGGTGCTCATTTACTACAGGCAAATCAGCACTTAATTGTTGTGCTGCTGACTCTATTGCAATACATCATAATGCCTGTAATAAATGCACACCATGACTAACTGATGCGACAGACAAGATATAGGCAAACAAGGTCATTGGCACATACAAATTCTCGAAGCTTAGTATGATTACAATTGAACCACTGAAGTCACATGACATGTTTTGACAATGTTTTTATTTCCTTTCCTTGACTTTTCCTTTCCTAGTGATGGGAAGATCATTTTACTGACTCGTTCATTGAGACTCATCTTTTTTCGAGTCATTTCCTTCAATTTGCCAAAATATTATTAAAATGTTGCAAGTTGCAACATCTACAACTAGCCCAAATGTTGATCACACTACAAACAATCAATAACTAGACTGCCATAGGAAAGAGAAAATAATCATTCATTGTTTACCTGGCACTTTTGTCCATGATTGATTCATTCATTTATGTGACACTGACAGTCCCATTAAAGCTTAACCAAAGCACACAGTCTGAGCCAAAAGGACCCATGATTAATTCATCTTTTGAGTCTTCAGGTTTTTGAGTCGTTCGTTCATCACGTGACAGCATGTAAAGAGATGACTCAAAACCAACGACTCAAGAAATGAACAGATCGAATATTTGTCTGCCTCTGACTGCATATGATTGGCTTCTGTCTTTTTTAAGTGATGAACGAATGACTCAAACCTGATAGAAAACTCGAAAAAGGAACTAATCTTCTACCCCAGAAAAGTGCGCACCTTCTACCTGCAGAAAAGTGCGCATGCGCCAATGAACAAATTACTCCCTGAGAGGACTCATCATTCTCAAGTCACCTAAAAGATTTGTTCAAAATGAACCGAACAACCCATCTCTACCCAGCACGCACAGGAAGTCAACAAGATTGGCATTGTACCCCAAAGTCATGAAGATGTTCCATTTTGTTTGGAAATGAAAATCGTGTTGACATCAGAACCCACCATCAGATCAATGTCAACATCCAACCTAAAGCAAACCAAATATCAATGTCTAATGATGTTACAGCTTAACATTGTTTGGACATTGCCACTATGACGTCTATTAGACGTTGGATTTTGGTTGCCATACCTGGTAAACAAATGTCAGTATTTGACGTCAATATGACGTTAGTTTAAGATGTTGCTTCGACGTTGGATTTTGGACACTTTTAAATCAACCAAATATCAACGTCATCTGACATCGTGATTGGACATCAAAATAACATTGTCCTTAGATGCTGACTAGACATTGAATTTTGGTCACCCGACGTCACGACCTAAATCTAACCTAATACTAACGTTGTGTCCCAGCTGGGTACTTTCAACATCCTGTAACAGTTGCCGTCTATGGAGGATAAGAGAGCTCTCTGATTTCATCTAAAATAACTTAAAACCCAGAAGGATTAGTCGTACCTGTCCATCGCTGTCCTTGATGACCATGAGCACCGGAGAGTCCTGGCTCTGCATGGCGCGGTACAGGCTCTTCATGCTCATGCCGTGTTTGGATGTGCTGAATGCCAGGGACCAGGGGTAGCCGATGGTCCTGGGGGGCAGATGCTTGGCCAGCTGAGGATTGGGGGAGTTACAGGTTAGAATTAAATAAAGAAATGCCCTCAAACAATCAGAATGAGCTATAGCAACTTTAAAGTAAAGGCGAACTAAAAATAAAAGCCTCCGGGAGCCAATTATACTGCGGAAATGCCACAGACAGACAATAGAAATGCCACAGGGGTCCCAGGAGAGCTGGCCTGAGGACAAAGCAGGGTTTTCTTGCTCTATGAGGCTATCAGAGTTAAGCGATGAGGTCAGCATATTGATATTACTGTATAACTTGCCTTCTCGATGTGCTCGGGCTGCAGCAGGACACTGGGCTCGGTGAGATTGGGTCTGAATGTTTCAGGCTCGGGGTCGCTCTTCACCATCAGTTTGGAGTTCACTTCTTCCTTGGTTGTAATCTGAAGAAAAGAAGGAAAAGGATTGGTAAATATAAAGCCCACTGCCAGTTTCTCAAAATCTCACAAATACAGTCTTACGTTGAGAGGACAGTGTAGATGGGTTCAAACTTTTGAATGGCTCTATTGTATATTGACCTTACCTTGGTAACAGATTAGATTTATCTATTATTCTCTCTGTCTGTCTGTTTATCTTGTTCTCATTCTGTCTTACTCTTGCTCTCTAGCTTTCAGTCTTTGTATCTATCCTAGTCTATCCATCCACTTATCTTTTTTATGTCTATCCATCTGTTTGCTTCTGTCTCTGTCCATCTATCCATCCGAGTCTATCCATCGGTCTATCATTTTGTCAGTTGTACCATCTATTTATCTGTCTGTCTTTGTCTTTCCATTCGTCTATCTATTTGTTCACCCATCCATCCATCCATCCATCCATCCATCCATCCATCCATCCATCTATCCATTAGTCCATTTGACTATCTTTCTATCCATCTATCTCCATCTGTCTGTCTGTCTGTCTGTCGATTTATCCAATCATCCTGACTGTATCTATCTCTCTATCTGTCTATCCATCCTTCTGCCTGTTTGTCTGTCTGAATGTTTATCCATCTATGTGTCTGTCTATCTATTCATCCACCTATCTATCTATATCCATCTATGTCTGCTTCTGTCTTTCTCTGTCCATGCTGCCATCCATCTTTCTTTCAGAGTCTATCCATCGGTCTATTATTTTGTCTGTTGTTCTGTTTATCTATCCATCTGTCTGTCTATCTGTTCATCCATCCATCTGACTGTCTATACTTCAGTCTATTTGACTGTCTATCCATCTATCTTCATCTGTCTGTCCATCTTATCCATCTTTATATGTCTGTTTATCTGTATATTTATCCATCTATGCATCGGTCTATCTATCCATTAAGAGGTCTGTCTGTCGGTCTATCCATTTGTTTGTCTATTTGTTTATCCATCCATCTGTCTAGCCATCCATCCATTTGATTATGTATCCATTTATCGGCATCTATCTATCTATCTATCTATCTATCTATCTATCTATCTATCTATCTATCTCCATTGTTCTGTCTGCCTGCCTGCCTATCTATCAATCCAACCATGACTGTCTATCTATCCAGCTGTCTGACTCTATATCTGACTATCCATCCTTCTATGTCCCTCTCTCTATCTGTATATTTATCCATCAATATGTCTGTCTATCCATTAAGCTCTCTGTCTGTCTATCAGTCTGTCAACAAATATATTAAATGACATTAATCAGAGTCATCTATAATATTCAATTCAAGCTGTCCTGTCAAGGTAAGAGAACATCTGCAAAATTTTGAAATAGTACCACGTCCCTCCACTGAGGCCATCGTGAACAATACAGCTCAATAAAGGAGAAAGTCAAACTACAGGACACAACAGCATGACATGAGGAATGAAGCAGACGGCGACACACATTCATCAGCCCAAAGGAATCAGGCAATGTGTGCTTCTACATCAGTACAACACCACTGATGTAGACAGGGAAACAATGATGGATGGAGATCAGCGAGGTTTGGCTGGCAGGGAAATCTACCAAGGAGTATTAATTCGGGAAGGTATATAACACAGGTTAAAGATATGAATAGTGTAACTGTAGTAAAGCACAGGAGTAGATGTTAGCAGAAAAACTGGGTCGTTCGCCAAGAGCAATGCAAACAAAGGCAAATATCCAAGGACGACTTAATAAAAAAGTACAATCCACAAATATCAGATTTGGAGTTGATATTTGCGGGAGTTTTCTGTAGATTTTGAACAATGTATTAAGTAAAACACTCTTGGATATTTGCGCGTTTATTATGTTTGCATGTAATAGGGTTAGTAAGACCTCATCAGCACACTTTCAGGAATGATTTTCCTTTCAAAGTCAACACGAAATGACATTTACAATCGATTTGGTTTAGATTATCTTATTGATTTCAGACTATTAAACATTTTATCAGGTAGCCTTATGGGCACAAAATGGGTTTTTTTCCATTCCAATTTGTTACTTTTCCATTGTTTTTCTATGTAAACACACACTTGATGGACTTGCTTGACTATTATTCTCACATCTTGCGTCTTCTGCAGCACCTCATATATGAGATACACATTTTTAAGACAAATTTCAACTTTTACACGTTCATCAATGCCAGTTCCAAAGCAGTAGACCAACCAGAAGAACTTGGAGTTGGGACAAGCATTCCAAGTTTTCGTTTACAGTAGAAGTTTGGCATGACGTCTGTTTTATTTAATGGCAAAATAGTTTCAAATAAACATTTTTCAATAGAAGTTCACTAAAGTGCACCGTCTCCTGACCGGTCCACTGCTTTGGAACTGACATTGATGAACAGCACTGCATGTACAGTTAAAATTGCAATTCTTTTAACGTGACATAGCATCTTAAAAAAGGATGCTCATGTGTGAAGTAGGGTTGTCACGATACTGGAATTCGATACCAATCGATACTGAAAAAGAAAAAAAAAAAAAAGGCAATTTTTCGCGAACATTTGAGCTCTGTTGAGAGCGTTCTTAAACACCGCTGGTTTGCCATTGTGTTCACATGTTCAACAGAAATGACTGTGATTGGCCGTGAAGGTCATCAGTTCACCGAACTCACCGCTGTGTACTGAGTGTAACTACAGATACAGGGACACTGGAGTGTTTTAAAGTCACATCCATCAGCTGACATGAAAGTAATGCGCTGATGAATCGCGGCTTTAAATTGGTCCGAGGTGTTTAAGAATGTCAGCAGTGTTAAAGAACTTTTTAATATTTCAGTATCGGTTGGTACCGAATTCCAGAATCATGACAACAGAAGTGTAAAGCAATGCAAAAGATGCAAGACATGAGTGTAATGGTCACGCACCATTACGTAAACATGTTTACATAGAAAAACAATAAAAAAGTAGAACTTTGGAATGGAAAAACTGGTTCTGTGTTAATGACCACTTATGCTGAAGATTTGGATTCATGTAGTCTTTAATATTTAGATTTTTTAAAGATCATTTTTTATGCTTATTATTATTATTATTATTATTATTGTCTCCTGAAAGATTCTGAACTGAATAGCAGTCATTATTTCATTATGATTGTGATAAATCTGCATATAATGCCAGCTAATGGTCATCATCGGTGCTAGTAAAAATTTTAACCTCAAGCATAGTAATTGTAGCTGGTGAATTAGAGAGTTTAGTTTGTGTTGTCGACATGTTGAGAAGACAATATTCTGACACGTCGAGTATGTCATGATTTTGCCAAGTACGATGTGATCCTGGATTAACATCTATGTTGACCCTGGAACATCATTTTTGTTTGAAAATGTAATCCACGCATATTCCCTACCATTAAACCCAACCATAACTGTAAATTATTCCCAGAATCAGAGGGGAATAACAGTTGGATAACAATTATGTAGAAGTGCATAAACCTAACCGTAAGCCTAAACTGTAAACATATCCCTTAATTCTGATTGGCTGATTGGAATGTTGTTCCAGGATCAACATTGATGTTAATCCAGGAACATGTCCTACATGGTGAAATCAGGTTGGCGATGAGGAAAGCTGGCACTGTAATGTACATTAGAAGAAATACGTGTTTTATTATTGTAAGGGAACTCCTTTAAAATAGGTTAATTTGGCAATTTTACGGGAAAGAGCAGGACAGAGTCCTAATAAAGCATATCAGGTTAATTGCAATTTCATGTTGACTTCATAAGTGTGATGATGGCTGTCTGAAGTCAGAACAAGCACTGCAGTTAAATGCAACAACTTTTCCTCAGATTCATAGCATTTAATCAAACGCTTCTGGAAGACTCGCTGGGGAACAGCATGTGACTAATTGCTTCCTATGAAAATGTATTTGTTTCATTTCATTCGACGCTACCTCATACACCGTACAACTTATCTTGTCATCTGGATGAAAATCACAGTTGACAGATACTCAATTTCAGTACTACTGCAGTAATTCTATAAGCCTTAAGAGTCATTTCAAATAAAAATGGCAGTATTTCAGCAGCTCAGGGCCAGTTTTATTATTCCACACTTCATAAAGGCCAGTCTGATCTGCTGATCTAGGGGAACAAATGCTGTTATGCGGTCTGTAATGCAACTGAACAGTAGGATAGTCTTTTTTTTTTTTAAATATATGTCTCGAATTATCTCAGTCTAATAGTCATGTTCATGCCCCTTAATCAACAGACACGATGTGGCCTTTGTGATGTGGATCTGAGCATGTGGCACCTGAAGACGTTTGCAGAGCGAGCGCAGGTCCTCGCTGTTTAGCGCATCTATCCGCCGGTAGTACTCGGCCACAGAAACTACCTAATGCACAGACAGAATATAGTGGTGTTGCATGAGAAACTGCCTGACATCAAAGAATTATTAGGGGGTAGAAGAGATGCAGTAAAAACTCCTTTTCTGCTAGAATTGACCAATTTGGAGATGCAAGGGACCAGGGAGTTCAAGAAGGGAGGAATGGTTAGTAACTTTAAAACATTTAATAATAAAAACTTAAATGAGAAGTCCAAAATAAAACCTGCAATTATTAAAAATAAATAAATAATAAAATGACTGGGAAGGTTTGCACCGAGCCATGTGTTTACATCAGACGTGCATCAGAGTCTCATGTGCCTCGAATCAGCTTAATCTAACAAGATTCACCTGACGAGATCAAATGGCACAGTCTCAAAGACAGATCATGCGTCACGAAAAGACATCTGCGAAACACTCCCCACACCAGCTGCCACGTCTCAAAGCAGCAAACAAAACAGTTTTTCATGAAAGTTGAAGATTTTCGCAGCATTACAGGAAAACCTTAATCAGAAATCGGCTGTCTGTCTAACCTACAGTATAAAAAAAAATACTGGGTTCCACACATTTCTTTCATGTTGTCCTAGCACCTTCAATTAAGTTAGCTCAATCGTTTTTACAAATTTAGGTAGATTGAACTTAAAACAATTAAGTTGTCCCCAAAAAACACAAAAGAATTGTGGTTTCAACTAAGTTTACATTAGTGGTTTGAACTTGCAGCAAATATCTATTTTAGTGTATAAATAGAGGAGCTGAAATAACAGTATTTGAGAAATTACAATAGGCTACTTTTATTTTAAATTAGGAAGAAATATTATCAGATCATTATAGAAAACAAAATGCTGCCAAGCATATTTAAAACAAGAATCATACGGACATAAAAGACAGTATATAAGGGGATAGTTCACAAAAAAGTTAACGTTCTGTCATAATTTACTCACCCTCCAATTGTTTCAAACCTTTACGACTTATTTTCTTCTGTTAAACACAAAGGAAAATATTTTGAGAAATTCTGATCACTTGAGGGTGAATAAACAGTGAAGGAAATTTTCTTTTTTGGCTGAACTATCCCTTTAAGGATCATAGAGAAGTCACAAAATAATAGAAATAATCAGAAATTTTCTAACAAAATAAGCATTTTTCTCAGATTACTGTTTTTATGTTAAGATATTTCACTTTAAAAGGCAAAAAAAGGATGTATTAAATCGCCATAAATGTGAAAATACTGAACCAGCACACAGGAAAAATGCTCATTTTAGATCATGGGTCTCAAACTCAATTCCTGGAGGGCCACAGCTCTGCACAGTTTTGCATCAACCCTAATCAAACACAGCTGATCCAAATAATGAAGGTGTTCAAAAGAGTCTCGAACACCTTGCACCAGTTGTGTTTGATTAGGGTTGGAGCAAAACTGTGCAAAGCTGCGGCCCTCCAGGAACTGAGTTTAAGACCCATGTTTTATATGAAGATTTTAGACTGCGCTTACAGGCTCTCTTTCATTATAAATCTTTAAATTATATATCCTACAAACCACTGAGCCTTCATCCCTTTATCAGCAAAATGTTTACACATTATACATGTCGAAAATATCACTTACGTTTTGTATCATATTTAAAAAACTACATTACCCAGAAGTCCTCATTTGCCCACCCCGACACATCCAAACGCATATCTCCGTCAGGCATAAATTACCACATATTTGCGCATATATCTTCAATGTTCTCAACGTACATTTGTATGTTTACCACAAAAAAACAAGTGCTTTAAATAGCTTTTCTAATGCAACGACATCGAGGAGGTCAGGATGAAGAGTAATAACAAAACGCCGCGCTGAACTTCGATATGTTTACAAACATTTCGCGCCATAAAAGCGTCAAGTTAACGATATATTAGCATTTTAACAAAACATCGCGACCCAATTTCGTTCAATATCCTTGTGCTTATGATACAAATGCAACACTTTAAAAGAGAAGGCTTACTTTTTATGTAGAAAACCAACCTTCAAAGCTCAAAGCTGCACCCAAACAAACGGTATGCACGTCATGAATACTAGCAAGTACATACTACACAGACCGCAACTGTATTCCTAATATAACAACACTAGACTACTGCAAAAACAAGTGTCTAGATTTTACCGTCTAAATACCAAACCTAGAAAGCCCCAGCTGCTGTAAACATAACCACATTCTTCATGTCGAGTGCACTTAAGTACAAGTCACTCAGCCACACACAAACATTATAACCACAGGGCACATGTCTTTTTTTTTACCAGGTCAAAGCTGTATTTGGGCGTCAGCTGCCATCTCTCCTTAATTCTCCTGGAGAAAAACATGACTTCTGCAGATACCTCGAGATATGCAGGTGTGTATCCAATATAAAGTCTCAGACACTTTAAGAAGTGAACTAGAAGCTTTGCATGTTTATATCCCACAGGGACCAATAGGATGGCAGGGCAACAGAGAAGCATGAACTCATGTGGCCTTCCCTCTGGCCAGCCCAGATAAGAGGAGGCACAGGGCTTGAGTCATATTTTATTATAATAAAATAGAGGCTGTCTGGAAGATGCTATTAATAAACATTCAAATAGCCTAGAAACTGTCCCCTTGGGAGACCAAGAAAAGAAAATATAAACACAATGAAAAGGTTAAAATTGAAAGGAAAATAAAAACAGGGACATTTCTTAAAAATTGTTAACAATATTGATGCATTATAAATACATTTGCACATTTATGTAGAATAGAAAATGTCCTGCTGAGAGCCCCCCCAAAATATTAAAACAGCGATAGAAACGTTGAAAACAAAAGCAGGAATTTATTAAAACAAATGTGACCAGAAATTGTCTGATTTTATTAAATAGCGAGATAGCTACCTGGAAGACGTCATATATAAACATGCAAGTTCACGCAGCCTAAAAATGAACATATTAAAAACATAAAACATGACTTAAGTGATATTTTATGAGGAAAAAAGTCACATATTTATCTGTAAGATTATATTAACAACATGCACATTTGCAAAGCCTAGATAAATGTCTTAAATAAAACAAGTGAAAAAAGTTTATGGCAATAAGTTTAAGGCACGTTAATATTAAGTTTATGGCACTTAAAAAAAGTTATTATTAATGTGCACAATTAGATATAATACACTCATTGGCCACTTTATTAGGCACACTTCTCCAACTGCTCGTTAATGCAAATTACGCCCATCACAGGACAGCAACTCAATGCATTTAGGCATGTAGACATGGTCAAGATGATCTCTGCTGCAATTCAAACAGAGCATCAGAATGGGGAACAAAGGTGATTTGAGTGATTTTAAACGTGGCATGGTTGTCTGGTGCCAGATGGGCTGGTCTGAGTATTTCAGAAACTGTTGATCTACTGGGATTCTCACACACAAGAATCTCTAGGGTTTGCAGAGAATGGTCTAAAAAAGAGAAATTATACAGTGAGCGGCAGTTCTGTGGGCGGAAATGCCTTGTTGATGCCAGAGGTCAGAGGAAAATGACCAGATTGGTTCAATCTGATAAAAAGGCAACAGTAACTCAAATAACCACTCGTTACAACCGAGGTATGCAGAAGAGCCTCTCTGAATGCACAAAACGTCCAACCTTGAGGCAGATGGGCTACAGCAGCAGAAGACCACACCGGGTGCGACTCCTGTCAGCTAAGAACAAGAAACTGAGGCTACAATTCGCACAGGCTCACAAAATTTGGACAATAAAAGATTGGAAAAATGTTGCCTGGTCTGATGAGTCTCGATTTCTGCTGCGACATTCGGATGGTAGGGTCAGAATTTGGCGTCAACAACATGAAAGCATGGATCCATCCTGCCTTGTATCAACAGTTAAGGCTGGTGGTGGTGGTGTAATGGGGTGGTGGATATTTTCTTGGCACACTTTGGGCCCATTAGTACCAACTGAGCATCGTGTCAACGTCACAGCCTACCTGAGTATTGTTGCTGACCATGTCCATCCCTTTATGACCACAGTGTACTGTGGCTCTGATGGCTACTTCCAGCAGGATAACTTGCCATAAAGCGCGAATCATCTCGGACTAGTTTCTTAAACATGACAATAAGTTCACTGTTCTCAAATGGCATACACAGTCACCAGATCTCAATCCAATAGAGCACCTTTGGGATGTGGTGGAACGAGAGATTCGCATCATGGATGTGCAGCCGACAAATCTGCAGCAACTGCGTGATGCTATCATGTCAATATGGACCAAAATCTCTGAGGAATATTTCCAGTACCTTGTTGAATCTATGCCAGAGATTAAGCCAGTTCTGAAGGCAAAAGGGGGTCCAACCCGGTACTAATAAGCTGTACCTAAATAAAGTGGCCGGTGAGTGTATAAATCTGGGTTATGCAATTAAATCAAAATGCTATTTTATTTAGACTTGCAAATATCATCCTGAGAACTAAAGAACAAATGAATTCAAAACAAAATTATAAAATGAAGACATTAAATAAGTATCATTTAAATTAGCACAAGCTTTAAAAAAATCATAACATCATCAGTAATGTTATCTATATGATATCATCAGCACATTAATAAAAGCAAAGCATGTCTTTTATACTCCACAACAGTACATGCAAATAAGTAGTTTGATCTCAAGGAGATACTAATAACTCTCTAAACTACTGTGCAATGAACTATAATGCTTTCTTTATCTTCTTCATAGAGTGTTTACACTTATTATCAATGACTGTAAAACAATAAAAAGCATAATCCACATTTATCAGTCAGATGGCCTTGCTCACTGGAGTCTGTAAGTGGCTGTAGAGGGATGATGAAATGATTGTGTCCATTTGCAGACGAACACTTAATACAGCAACAGCCAAGCCAAACACAGATTACAATGAAAGGACATTACATACCAATTCATCACATCCTTCGAGGGAGAAAAGATGTCGTTATTATGAAAATAGGTCACTGGAACAGGATAATGCATGGACATTGAGGATGAACAAGCATGCATTCATACTTAAATGTTAGTGTGAAGTAGCTGAAGAGGACATGTGAACTGTGAAAGAAAACAAACACACACAAACAAACACACACTCTCCAGCACTGCTGTGAATAACAGACTCGTGTTCGGGAGAGAACATAAACATCACATAAGCATAATCATGATCACATGTCTATGACAACACAATCACAACAAAAACATCAGCCTAGTTCTCAAAGGCACGCACATTTAGTTCCATTAAAAAAACATAAGCATGAATTAACATCGCTAACAATTAATTTACAAATCTGGATCGATTAAATATCATGTTTTTTGTAAAATGCAATACAAATTTGCATCTGTGATTTTGTTAATTCTCTGTAAATTTTGATTAATTGACTAAAGTTCTAAGAAAAGATTTTCAATGACCAAATAAATTGCATTGTGTAAATGTAAACAATTTCTGATTTCAATGGCAGCACCACATTTTAAAGGGACAAAATAAAAGAGAAAAGGTTATAAAATAAACTATACATAAAATAAAATTATATATAATAAAATATACAAATAAATTATTCTAAAACAGTCCACAATAGGCAGGTGAACTGGGGCTGGTTTCAGTAAGGAGGTTCGACCAACTCTGACTTGACTTACTCTGAATTTGTGGTTTCAGAACAGGTAAACTGAGTAAGTTCATTCAACTTAGACTTGACTTACTCTGAATTTGTGGTTCCAGAACAGCTAAACTGAGTAAGTTCATTCAACTCAGACTTGACTTAGTCTGAGTTTGTGGTTTCAGAACAGCTAAATTGAGTAAGTTCAACCAACTTTGACTTGACTTACTCTGAGTTTGAGGTTTCAAAACAGCTAAATTGAGTTAGTTCATTCAACTCAGACTTGACTTACTCTGAGTTTATGGTTTCAGAACAGCTAAGCTTAGTTCATTCAACTCAGACTTGACTTACTTTGAGTTTGTGGTTTCAGAACAGCTAAACTGAGTTAGTTCATTCAACTCAGATGACTTACTCTGATTTTGTGGTTTCAGAACAGCTAAACTGAGTAAGTTCAATCAACTCTGACTTGACTTACTCTGAGTTTGTGGTTTCAGAACAGCTAAATTGAGTAAGTTCAATCAACTCTGACTTGACTTATTCTGAGTTTGTGGTTTCAGAACAGCTAAACTGAGTAAGTTCATTCAACTCAGACTTGACTTACTCTGAGTTTGTGGTTTCAGAACAGCTAAATTGAGTAAGTTCAATCAACTCTGACTTGACTTATTCTGAGTTTGTGGTTTCAGAACAGCTAAACTGAGTAAGTTCATTCAACTCAGACTTGACTTACTCTGAGTTTGTGGTTTCAGAACAGCTAAATTGAGTTAGTTCATTCAACTCAGACTTGACTTACTCTGAGTTTGTGGTTTCAGAACAGCTAAACTTAGTTCATTCAACTCAGACTTTCAGAACAGTTAAATTACTAAGAGTATGTTGACTCTGAGTTACTTATGTGAGTGCAAATATCTCTAGATAGACAGATTTCATTAACCATTTTAAAGTTGCAGTCCTATAAATAACTAGATTTTTTTTCTCCTGACTAGGTTAGTTTCACAAATTAAGTTACCATGGTAATTAACTGTTAATATAACTACCTTCCTTTTAGATAGAAGCTTGACTTAGGGCTCATTCACACTGAATGCGTCTTTGCTTCTGAAAGTGCAGGAGGTAACAGTTCAGAATGGTTTAAAAAAAAAAACATCATAAAGCATGAGGTATCGGGACACAGCCACTGAGCACCTGTAAACACACTTGCCCCGCCTCCGAGCTCTTCTGATTGGTCCACTGCTGTGGGACTAACAGCAATGAGCTACACTGCATAAGTCTAAGATCTTTTTAACATGACGTGGAATCTAAAAAATGGGGAGCTCACATACGCGGTACTTCAAAGATACTTCAAAAGATGTGAGATGAGGCGTAACAGTCACACTTGTCTGCCAAGCATGTGTTTACAGTGAAAAACTATACAAAAGTAGCACATTGGAGAGGACAAAGCGCTTTGTGTGAACGACTCCTTATTCTACTATTATCAGGTTTGTCATACCTCCCATTCTGAAATGAAAGCCCCCATCATTTCAGAATTAACATACTCAGAGTTTTCACTCAACTTTCTTTCTGAAATGGTACAAAAGGAGCATTTTATGCCAAAATCATGAGAATCAGGAAAATAATTTATGTCTAGAATTTAAGTTGAAGAGCATCAACAAATCACAGATTCTGTTTAATACCTTTTACAAAACATTTCAGGATTGTGGTTGTAGAATTATTAGGTTTTGGTAGTGAATGCTTGCTTATCTTAGTAGGTGTTGTTCATACCTCCCAGTCCTTGAATGTGATGTCAGGCACTGGTTTGTCTTGTTCTCCGCTTTCAGCGTCCTGGTTCTTTTTAACCACTACAAATCCAGGCTCACGGGTCAGTCCCCCAAACCCCTCTCCATACACATCAGGGGTCCACTGGACAAAGAATCCATACAGGTGATCTGACCTACAGGAAACACACACAGAATGGCAAAGGTTCAGGTGTGTTTTTGTTCAAAAATGTCTATAATGGATGTGACCATTGTTGTTTAAGTCAGTTGTAGTATATGAGTGTTTGAAGTAAATCACAAGTAGAAAGAGGCAGTTTACATCCTGTGTAGACAGAATCAATGATTATTAATCAGATTTTGTTGTCTTTTGTTGAAATGATTAAAAAGTGATTGAAGTGAATTTAATTGTGTTATGAAATGCCGTTCATGCTGGTGCCAGTAGCCTTGTGGGCATTGTGGCAACACTGTAAAACAAATCTTGCTGCCTTTAAATTTTTTTAGTTGAACTAATTCTTACTTGGGCGTCACGGTGGCGCAGTGGGTAGCACAATCACCTCACAGCAAGAAGGTCACTGGTTCAAGCCTCAGCTTGGGTCATTTCTTTGTGGAGTTGGCATGTTCTCCCCCCGTGTTGGCGTGGGTTTCCTCCGGGTGCTCCGGTTTCCCCCACAGTCCAAAGACATGCGGTGTAGGTGAATTGGGTAAGTTAAATTGTCCGTAGTGTATGTGTGTGAATGAGAGTGTATGGATGTTTCCCAGTGATAGGTTGCAGCTGAAATGCATCCGCTTCGTAAAACATATGCTGGATAAGTTGGCGGTTCATTGCACTGTGGTGACCCCAGATTAATAAAGGGACTAAGCCGAAAAGAAAATGAATGACTGAATGAACAATTTTAACTTTTCTGGACTTATCAACTTGCATCAATAAAACTGACTTAAATATTAAAGTTAATATTTGTATAACTTTAAATTTAATTTAATTAAAATTAATAAAGTTAAAGTAACAAAAACATCTGTTGTGAATGTCTTTTTTATTATTATTATTTTTATTTAGAGTTTATAGTCCCACTAATTTTGGGTGTAGCAAGTTTAAATCCTGGCTCACTTCTGGTCTAGTTTCTGTAATAAAGGCAAAATTAAAATAAACAAATAAATAAATAAGTAAGGCGACGCGGTGGCGCAGTGGGTTGCACATTCGAGGCGAATCTAATGTGACCAGTCAGACCATTCTCACTTTTTAACATTCATTTGTTTGAAAACAAGGGGGCGACATGGTGGTTTAGTTGTCAGCACTGTCGCCTCACAGCAAGAAGGTCGCTGGTTCGAGCCTCGGCTGGGTCAGTTGGCATTTCTGTGTGGAGTTTGCATATTCTCCCCCTGTTGGCGTGGGTTTCCTCTGGGTGCTCTGGTTTCCCCCACAAGTCCAAAGACATGGTACAGGTGAATTGGGTATGCTAAAATTGACTGTAGTGTATGAGTGTGTAGTGTGTGAGTGAGATTAATAAAGGGACTAAGCCGAAAAGAAAATGAATAAATAAATAAATAAAATGCAGTTAATTACTCCTTTAATAAAAAGTAAATAACAGGGACATTAATGCCCTGTTCCTCAGTAGGTATATTTGGACACCACGACCATAACTTTATCAGCTACTCAGACGTGCAATATGGCTTATACATCTTTATTAGCCCGCAGAAGAATCTTATTATGCTGGAAATTTTCCACATCTGTGACAGCCTGGTTGTAGAAAAGATTAAATACTAGAAAAGATTAAATACACTCTAATAGGTTCGGTGGACAGGTTTTATATGCACTGGGAACCCATTTTATCATATTTTAAAAATCAGAAAGAATTACCCTGCAATTATTTAACAATCTGTATAACTCTTTGTATCCACTTCATTGTGTTTTTGTCTTTGATGTAGTTTGTCCTGCAATTTTTATTTATTTATTTACTTCTTCCCCTGTTACTTGTAATTGTTTTTTTTTCTTTCTCCCATCATCACTGTTACGTCACGACATGCATGACTCCAGACTGTTTAATTAATTGTAATTAATCCTAATTATTGTGTTAAGCTGCCTTGGGAATGTTAGGTCTTGGGGTGGGGCTAGGGTTAAAACAAAACAAAAAATAGAAAGAAGGAAACTGTAATGTTTATTGTTGTGTGTGTGTGTGTGTGTGTGTGTGTGTGTGTGTGTGTGTGTGTGTGTGTGTGTGTATATATATATATATATATATATATATATATATATATATTTGTTATATATTTGTTATATCTGCCGATATTATTTTCATGAAGTAAATAATAACATTTACTTCAGTGAAAAATGCCTAGCTATGCTCTGATATTTATTACAATAATAAAATGTGGCAATTAGAATTTTTTTATATTTCTTGAGATTTTTTTTTTTTTTTACTTTTTAAAATTATTTTTCCATAACATTCCCTACCTCATATGATAATTATATATTGTTAATAGCTTATTTATTACAAAAATACTGGTTAACCAGTTTTCTATAAATTCCAAAAGAATCAAGGACATTTCTAATTTGTCTGCAGTCCATTTTTTTTCTTCTAGTTTTGCTTTTGATTCCATCGATCATAACTCAAAAAAACCCTGCACATAGCTTCAATATAACATTGCAAAAGTCTTATATAAGCAGTTTACATACTTAAACAGGATCCAGGTCATCTTAAAAACTCAGTAGTCTGATATACCACTTTCCAAAATTGCTTCTTTAATTGATAATGTAGCATGTCAACAGCAACCTATAGCTAATTATGGCATGTTGACAGTGATGAAACCCTGTCCTGAGGCCTCTCTGGCAAATAGAACTAATGTTGAAAGATCATTTACAAAGAACTGCAGGCATACATTCAGACACGCATACAGTATAAACACATGATGACCTGGTTACCGAGAGATTTGGATGAGATCCAGGAGACTCCTGGGGAAATGTAGCACAGCTTATAGGCTATGAGAGGTTCACGCACACCAGCTAACATGACTAAATGTTCAGAAATGACAGAATGGACCATTGTCACTTGAGATGAATCATGCGACTGGCCACCAAACTGGGTCAGACAACAGTAGAGCAGTTATGGGTGTTTTTCTGCCCATAGATGCGTATCTGATATGATACGTAATGAGACTTCTTTTCCACACATGCCAGTGAACTTACACAGGATTTGTTTGAGTTTATAGGTCATATTAAGAGGTTATAAACTATTAACGAACTCTCAAATACACGCTTAAAGGGGCAGCTCACATAAAAAATAAATAAATAAATAAAATAAAAATAAACGGTCATTCACTGTAAAAAAATGGTGGGTTTCACAGAATTCCTTCATGTTTTCCCAACACAAATTGATTTACCTTAATAGTTTTTACAAATTTAAGTGGATTGAGCATAAAAACAATTAAGCTGCCCCCCCCCCCCAAATAAAAAAAAAATCTTGAGTTGTGTTGATTCAGCTTATTTTAAAATATTAGTTTGAACAGCAGCAAAAATCTTTTTTTGGGGCCTTATCATGCACCCGGCACAATAAGGTGCAAGATGTGTTTGCCCCGATTTGTTGCTATTTTCAGACCAACCCTAATTTATAACGTTTAGCAGCACGTTGTTTAAATAGCAAATCCATTTGCACCACTTTGTGGACTCATGGGTGTTCCTGTCTAAAAAGGAGGTGTGTTAAGGCGCATTGTTGGTGCTTTGCTATTTTGTGGAACCGAAATAGACTGTGCTGTTGACCAACTGAAAGCTGGTCTAAAGTCCAGCAAAGAAGCACATACACATAGTTTTGCGCCTATGCAGGTCCAAAACACATACATATTGCTTAATACACACAGTATGTACAGCAACACACAAATATCTTTACATACGATACAAATATTTACATATTTACAAAAAAATTAAAGGATTAAAATGTTACAAAGATTATTTGTTTTTGCGTAAAGAAAAAAAAAACAGTGCCTACATGCCTTCTTCATGCCCAGGGGGGGCTTTTTTCAGTTTATTCATGGCAGTTTGAATTTGTTTAAGATTAATATTATTAGCAGTATTATTTATTAAATGCATATATATTTGTTTGAATAAAAACAAGTTTAGATTTGTCCACCTCTTGGATTTTGGAGACATATACGTCGCTATATAAGAGTGGGATGTGTGTTTGGATATAACTCACTTCATTATTATTACTCACTCAACTTCATTATTATTGTTCATTTATTCTTTTGCTGGAAATTAGAACTATATTTAGAAATAGTTTTGAAACAAATCTTTGCGTTTAACAAATGAAATTAAATATGTAGGGCTAATGGATGTCTTCAGTGAAGTGCATTTCTACAACACCATTTCCTTACTCAACAAAAGTAAAGGAGTTCAGTAAACTAAAGAGAAAGTAAAGAGGCCGAATGGAGGAGCCTCTTTCTTTATCCTCATGCTGCAGATGGTCTGTTTAACTGTTTTCTCGCTAGTCAATCATCAGTTTTTCCACTTACTAAGTCCGCCATGTAAATAGCAAATGTGCCATGGTGCGACTCAGCTGTTATGTCCAACAGAGGAAAAATGAATGGGAGTATATGATGACAATGTTCAACTTTGGGTGAAATATCCTTTACATCACTAAAAACCTGTCCTAGCAAAACTCAAATGAGCGGAAATGTCAAAAGATTAAACTGAAAGTCATTACTCTCTTATTAAGCTCAAAAGAATATACTTTGAAGAATGTTTATACATTTTCGTACCCCATTGACTTCAATAGTATTTTTCTGTTAAATACACTTGGAGCCACAGGGGAAAAGAGCAACTGGAAAGGAGAAAATCTTCTTTTTATGTCCAACAGAGGAATAATAAATTTAAGTAAATGATGACAATGTTCAAGTTTGGGTGAAGCATCCTTTAAATGAATAAAACACTGTCCTAGAAAAATTCAAATGAGCAGATATGTCAAAAGATTAAACGGAAAGTCTCTCGTTCTTAACTCAAAAGAAGATATTTTTAAGAATGTTGATATAAATTCGTCCCCTGTCCCCTGGGATCATCTCGCGACGAGATGATCCCAAGGTTTCCATACTCCTGGACCAGGCCGTATCTCGAGCAGCTGCTGTGGTGGTCATGGAGGAGTGGAAAGCATGAGACTGATTCCTGTGACGCTCCAGGGACAGACGATTCTCGCTGACATCCAGCTTATCCAGCCTCCAGCTAGACTGCAGCTCTGCACATGATGTTTGGCCATAGGAGAAATGGTCTCTGTGTGGAGTTTGCATGTTCTCCCTTTGTTTGCGTGGGTTTCCTCCTGGTGCTCCGGTTTAGGCTAAATTGTCAGTAGTGTGTGAATAAGTGTGAATGTGTTTCCCAGTGATGGGTTGCAGCTGGAAGGGCATCCGCTGCATAAAACAAATGCTGGATAAGTTGGCAGTTCATTCCGCTGTGGCAATCCCCATTATGAATGAATGATATTATTGAAGTCACAGGAGTAAGTAGCAACTTTCAGATGCATTCTTCAAAATATCTTCTTTTTATGTCCAACAAAAGAATAATGAATGTGAAAATGATGACAATGTTCAACTTTGGCTCAAAAAAATCCTTTCAATCTCTAAAATCCAGTCCTATGTAAAGCAAAACAGTGATATATAGGTTTCTTTAAAGAATGTTCAGAAGAAAAGTACTTAAATATTAAATATTTACTTAAATTACACTTAAATGGTCAGTTCGCATAAAAATGAAAATTCAGTCATTGTTTACTCTTGTTCATAACCTGAAAGAAGATATTTTGAAGACTTTAATAGACTTTAATAGTAATTTTCAGTTGGGAAAGGAGCAAATGTCAGACACATTTTTCAAAATATCTTCTTTTTATGTCCATCAGGGGAAAAATGAGTGCAAGTAAATGATGACAATGTTCAACTTTGGGTGAAGCATCCTTTAAATGAATAAAAGCCTGTCCTAGAAAATCTCAAATGAGCGGAAATGTCAAAAGATTAAACTGAAAGTCAAAAAAGCACAGGGTGAAATTTAGCTTTTTCACAGATCACACACTGTGTGTAGACAGCATGCAAGCTTTGTGCAGTAGCAGGCCATCTTTCAGACGTCTTATTCGATTTTAAATGATCTTTCATGTTGATGAATCTGGAATCCCATTACGGACTGTCATCGGTTAGTGATGATGTAGTTTTAGCTAATTATGATGATTTATCGCTCCAGGGAAAGTTTGACTGAAAAAAAAATAAAACATTGATCCATGCATAATTCAGTTTGGAGATGAAAACGCACATATGGAGCGTGCAAATCTCTCTTAATCTGCCCGACTGTGGCTGAATAGCTGCATTATACAGAAGTAACAGATTCTGTGACGGATTATGTAAAGCTTTGCTTTTGAACATTTCAGATTAGTAGGTCATGTGATTAGTCTTAGTCATTTCTAGTGTCACCGGATTGATCTCACTCCCAAAACAAATTAAGACGTGAGATACAGTAGGCTAAACTTGCAGATTCATTGGCAAATGCAAGAGCCAAAAAATATGAGCTCAAATGAATAAACATGCATACATATTAAATCAATATACATTTTAATATCTATATATTTGAGCATTATTATATCTTAAACATATATTTTGCATATACATTATTTATATACACTCACCGGCCACTTCATTAGGTACACCTTACTAGTACTGGGTTGGACCCCCTTTTGCCTTATGAACTGGCATAATCCTTCGTGGCATAGATTCAACAAGATTTGTCAGTTGCACATACATGATGTGAATCTCCCGTTCCACCACATCCCAAAGGTGCTCTGTTGGATTGAGTTCTGGTGACTGTGAAGGCCATTTAAGTACAGTGAACTCATTATCATGTTCAAGCAACCAGTCTGAGATTATTTACGCTTTATGGTTTATCAGTTTGAACTGCCGCAGATTGTCTTGACCATGTCTACATGCATTGAGTTGCTACTATGTGATTGGCTGATTAAAAATTAAAAATTTGCATTAACGAGCAGTTGGACAGGTGTCCCTAATAAAGTGGCCGATGAGTTTAAAAATACAAGTCATATAGAAGTCTTTATTTCAGTCTTAAGTGCCACGTGACTTTTAAGAAATCCTTTTTTTCAGATTTTTTTTTCAATGTTACAGTATAACAAAATGGTAATTTTTTGGGATGCTTTCATGAGTTTTCAGAAAAAAGCACCCATCCATCCATCCACTTCCTTAAAGTCTTCAAACTTTTAAACAGTGGTGTAAAAATTGTAATAAACTACAGTTTTAATTCCAAACGAAGATATAAACTTTTTTTCCTAAATAAAAAATTAAATATTTTATAAAATGTTACACCTTAACAATTATTAAATCTTTTTAGTATCCAATACCATAATTGTAGTGTTTTTTGTTTTGTTTGTTTTTGTTTTTTAGCTTTATTAGGTTCATCTTAGGTCACATAAATAACAACACTGTAAATAGAATATAAATAATATGGAAACATGTACATAAATGTCATTAAAACAATTCACTAGTTCAACTCACCAAACAAAAAAAGTATCAGGAAAACCCCAACACAAGTTCATTGGGAAAATGTGCCAGGGGCTACATTTTTGAGAACCCAGAAATAAGTGCTTGTGGGTACATATGGCTGCATTTTGTGGCCGCAATGACTTTTCTCTTTTATCTTGCTTTTAAAAACACTATCGGTTGGGTTTGCAGACATGTGAGAAATGTACACAACGGCCTCTGGTTAAAAACACATCTTTTCCATCCTGAGAGCCTGTAGAAAATCATAAACCCATTGGCAATAAAAAGGGGGAGCTGCTCAATTCCAATTTATGATGATATACGGTCATTGCAGTTCAACTAAAATCATTCAGTATGTTTACATGGACATCAATAACCTGATTTTAATACAATTAAGACAATACTCTGATTAGGAGTCTACCATGTAGACAGCAAATTTTTATTAATTTAATCTGATTAAGGTCATAATCGAACTAAACCGACATGAAATTAAGACATGTGGAGTATGAAGATTTTAATTGTATAATTACTGAAGTGTAGTACAGACATGTAAACACTGCAATATAACTATTACAGTTGTGTAGGATTTTTGCTGCATTTTGCGACAGGATAGTCTCTATATACACGGCTGTTTGACAATATTCTTTGCACCTACCGAGTCAATAAAGGACCACAGACACATACATCGTGAAATGCAGAGGTTTTTTTTTTCATACGGCGTGCGGTCTCAAATTCTATTAAAACAACACTCTTCCAGCAGTTCATACTCTAATCCAATATCTCGTTTGTCACGGGGGGCATGCATGAAATGTTGTTAAATGAAAGTGAAAGTGCTAAACTGCAGTTAAAGTCAACAAATGAAAAATGAAACACCCGTAATTACATGAAACTCCAGAGGAAATGTGGATAAGCGTGGTGACGCAATGACGTTAATCTAATTATGTGCTATGACTAGGGCCAGATGGAATCTGCGGACGTTTTTTAGCAATCTCTGCGGAGAATTTTGGTTAAAATCTGCGAATATCTGCGGAATTATTTTGGCAGTATCATAACTAAAACTATTAATAGGCCTATGTGAAATAAAAAATAATATCTTTTAACTATTATTTAATGTTTAAAATGCAAATCCAATTAGATCCACTTTATTTGGTAAACAAAGCAAATCTCTCATTTAATATCTCTATTAAAAAGGCAGAAAACATTACTGTACAAACTCCATTGTACATAAATCAGATGAACATTTTCATATTAGTCAATAATATTACTGTAATTAATTTAAAAACTGAATAAATATAGATTTACACACATTTACTCAAGTAAATAAACAGTTCATACTTGCATCCAATATCTCGTTTGTTACGGGGGACGTGCATGAAGTGTTGCTAAATGAAAGTGAAAGAGCTAAACTGCAGTTAAAGTCAACAAATTAAAAATGAAACACCCGTAGTTACATGAAACTCTGGAGGAAATGTGAACAGCGTGGTGACGCAATGACGTTAATCGAATTATGTGCTATGACTAGGGCCAGACGGAATCTGCGGACGTTTTTTGCAATCTCTGCGGAGAATTTTGGTAAAAATCTGCGGATTTCTGCGGAATTATTTTGGGAGTATCATAACTAAAACTATTAATAGGCCTATGTGAAAAAAAAAGAATATCTTTTAACTTGTATTTAATGTTTAAAATGCAAATCCAATTAGATTCACTTTATTTGGTAAACAAAGCAAATCTCTCATTTAATATCTCTATTAAAAGACAGAAAATATGACTGTACAAACTGCATTGTACATAAATCATATGAATATTTTCATATTAGTCAATAATATTACTGTAATTAATTTAAAAACTGAATAAATATAGATTGACACACATTTACACAATTAAATAAACAGAATTAATGATGGGCTAATAATCTGCTGAATTCTGAGCGTGCAGATTCCGTGTGGGCCTAGCTATGACATGTTAAACGGGATCATGAAAGGAACATTCAAAAAGCAACTCATGTAAACACCTTAATTTTATTATTGTCTTATTTAGATTAAGGCAAACTATTTGATCACTGATGTCCATTTAAACAGTCACTGACAGAGACGTTTTTGATGATTTTACTGTACTGTAAATTTTTACAGTATTTTACAGTACTGTAAAATACAAGCCTACACAAAAAAACCTAGAAAGGGTTTCATTATTTTGGTAAAACCTTTCTTTTATGGCAAGGTTGATATTTGCATGAAATTGCTCTTATGTTTATCAGTAAACAATTGCAATTTAGCAGTACAGGAAGGGACATTAACAGCAGGGAGCAGCCAAAATGAGAACAGCACTGACCTCTCAGAAGGAACAGCGAACCAGTACTCGTGTTTCCGGTCTCTTTGAGCATACTGCTGCATAGAGGCGCTGGCGTGGGACACAAAGGTCTTCCGCATGGCCCTGCCAACCCGCAGACACAGGAACTTGTGTAACTTGGACTTCTGCTTGCCTCTGAGTCCCGGCACAACTGGGACAGGAAACAAAACAGCTCAAAGCGGGCACCTGTTTTTCAGAGTCATCTCAGCATGTAAAATAAAACGATAATCTTGAATCCTGTTTTCATTCATCTCTATTTCTGTATGCACAGTTGAAGTCGGAATTATTAGACCTCCTGTATATTTTGTTCTCCAATTTCTATTTAACGGAAAGAAAATTCTCAACACATTTCTAAACATAATAGTTTTAATAACTCATTTCTAATAACTGATTTCTGTAATCTTAGCCATGATGACAGTAAATAATATTTGACTAGATATTTCAGATAAAGGCTTCAAAATATGATAAAGGCTTAACTAGGTTAACTAGGCAAGTTATGCCGAGTTCAGACTGCATGATTTTCAAAGTAGTCACGTCACAGATGTTTTCACACTGCATGACTATCTGGGCTAGCGTTTTGTTGCTGCTTTGTTTACACTGCAAGATGGATCGGCGACAGAGGGGGGTTCACGTTGCATGACTTTACAAAAGTCCAAACTACGTCTCACAACTAAAACACGTAATATATCGTTTGTTATTAATTACATAAGGAGAAAGAAGCCTTTAATGGGGTAGATAATGTACATATTTGCTCACCTGGGTTTAAAGGGAATTAGCTATTTCTCCTTCCTATTTCTCCTAACTTGTTAACTTTGTCCCGGTTGTTATATTGCTCACATAACACGTCAAACAGACACGGGTGCTCCTGCCAAATTTCCACTAGTTTTTCTTCCATTTCTTGGTCCAAATAAACTTAAAATGAGCGCTTTTAACCCCCCCCCCCCAACCTCCTGCTGGCCTGCAGGTACCTACACTAGTGGATGTTGCTCTCTCATAGGCTGTAGGTAATCGCTGATGTTATTTTCAGTCCGAACACATTTCACACGGCATGATTTGATTCGCCGACAGCTCCAGATATTTAGCATGCCAAATATCTCATGGACATCGGCGACTCATCTGAGATTCTCTCAGATTGTGTCTTTGATAGTTAACACTGTGTGATTTGTTACTCATGTGAATGAGCACCGATTTGCCTGTGATTTCAGGCATTTGCCGGCGATTTCTCAAAACCTGTCGGCGAGTCAAAATCGGGGCTAAAATCATGCTGTCTGAACTCGGCATTAGGGTAATTAGGCAAGTTATTGTATAACAATGGTTTGTTCTGTAGACAATCGCAAACAAATATAGCTTAAAGAGGCTAATAATATTGAATAATATTGACCTTAAAGTGGTTTAAAAAAAATTTAAAACTGCTTTTATTCTTACCAAAATAAAATAAGACTTTCTCCAGAAGAAAAAATATTATAGGAAATACTGTGAAGAATTCCTTGCTCTGTTAAACATTATTTGGGGTTGGTGCAATAGCCTAGGGGTAAGCGCGCCGACATATGGTGCAGTAGCACATCAGGGTGTCCTGAGTTCGAATCTCGGCTTGAGGACATGTCGGCGAGTCAAAATCGGGGCTAAAATCATGGAGTCTGAACTCGGCATTAGGGTAATTAGGCAAGTTATTGTATAACGATCCTGAGTTCAAATCCCTGCTTGAGGACATGTCGCTGAGTCAAAATCGGGGCTAAAATCATGGAGTCTGAACTCGGCATTAGGGTAATTAGGCAAGTTATTGTATAACGATCCTGAGTTCAAATCCCTGCTTGAGGACATGTCGCTGAGTCAAAATCGGGGCTAAAATCATGGAGTCTGAACTCGGCATTAGGGTAATTAGGCAAGTTATTGTATAACGATGGTTTGTTCTGCAGACAATCGAAAACAAATATAGCTTAAAGGGGTGAATAATATTGACCTTAAAATGGTTTGAAAAAATTGAAAACTGCTTTTATTCTTACCAAAATAAAATAAGACATTCTCCAGAAGAAAAAATATTATAGGAAATACTGTGAAGAATTCCTTGCTCTGTTAAACATTATTTTGGGTTGGTGCAATAGCCTAGGGGTAAGCGCGCCGACATATGGTGCAGTAGCACGTCAGGGCGTCCTGAGTTTGAATCCCGGCTTGAGGACAAGTCGGCGAGTCCCAACCCAACCCCACTCCCCCCCCCCCCCCCCTCATCTCTCTCTTCAACTTTGCTTCCTGTCTCATTGTAATAAAAGGCAAAAAGGCCAAAAATAAATGTTTAAAAAAAGCAAAAAAAAAAAAAACATCATTTGGGAAATATTTGAAAAAGAAAAAACTTCACAAGATGGCTAATAATTCTGACTTCAACTACATATGCATGGTGGATTCAACACACGCTAAATAAACTATACTGTTGAGTGAGCTGGTGCTGTTGGAGAGAAATAAATAAATGGAGCAAATGAAATGCGTGCATCTACAGCCGATCGAGCAAGACAAAGTGGAAATGTTATTTTTAGGGCCGTATCCTCATTAGACTGCAGCAGGATCATATGTAGGCTGACACTTCAATATGTTTGTAACTTCTGTTATGTCATCAAGGATTGGATATCTTTTATATAAGCAAAACCCTTGGGAATGAGCTACAATAAAAAATAAGCTCATTCTAAATCCATTTCACTTGCTTCTTTCTTTTCCAAGTTTAAAGTGAAACAAAATTACAATGGAAAATAGTATGCTCCTTGATTTTATCCTTTGTGAAACACAAATGGTAGCAACTTTTTATACGTTTTGTCACCATCAGAGGAATCTTAGCTATACCCTGTCCTTACAGATTGTACTAAAAATGTGATGTCTTTTTTTCACTTCAAAGCTTTGTCTTTTGCGTCACCAAAGTTTCATAAAGTTTTATGCTCTCCAAGGATGCATTTATTTGATCAAAATACAGAAATAACCAAAACATTAGTCCAGTCGTCACTGTCATTATTGATATCTCAGAAATCTCTGTAATATATACTGTATTTTTGATTTTAAAAATGATTTTCAAAGACAAGTAATTAAAAAGGCCTTTTTAAAGTGAGTGAGGAATAAAATAATTTTACAATTACCAATAGATGCAAATATCTATTACTACACTGATAGAATGACAGATAAAATAAAAAGAATGATAAAATGAATGATAAATAGAACAAAACATAGAACGAACAATAGATAAATAGAAAGATACATGGATAAAATGATGATGGATAGAATGACAGACAGACGGATGGACAGACAGTGATATGATAGATAGATAGATAGATAGATAGATAGATAGATAGATAGATAGATAGATAGATAGATAGATAGATAGATAGATAGATAGATAGATAGATAGATAGATAGATAGATAGATAGATAGATAGATAGATAGATAGAGATAGGATGGGCTGACAGATAGATACTTAGAGATAGAATGACAGAGGGATAGAATAATAAATGGATAGCAAGAAATGAGAACAATGGATGGATGGATGGATGGATGAATGGATGGATGGATGATGAAAAAGGGATGGATGGATAGATAGACAGACAGACAGACAGAGTGATAAATGGATGGATTGATGTATGGATTAATAGATAGATGGATGGATGGATGGATGGATGGAGATAGGATGGGCTGACAGATAGATACATAGAGATAGACAGACAGAGTGATAGAATGATAGATGGATAGCAAGAGTGAGAATGATAGATGGATGGATGGATAGATAGACGGATAAAGACATACAGATAGATAGATAGATGGATGGGTAGAGATAGGATGGGCTGACAGATAGATAAATAGAAATAGAATGACAGAGTGGATGGAATGATGGATGGATAGACAGACAGAGTGATAGAATGATAGATAGATAGCAAGAGTGAGAACGATAGATGGATGGGATGGATGAATGGATAAAAGGGATGGATGAATAGATAGATAGACAGACTGATAGAGACAGACGGATGGATGGATGGATGGATGGATGGATGGATGGATGGATGGATGGATGGATGGATGGATGGATGGATGGATGGATGGATGGATGGATGGATGGATGGATGGATGGATGGATAGATAGATAGATAGATAGATAGATAGATAGATAGATAGATAGATAGATAGATAGATAGATAGATAGATAGATAGATAGATGGATGGATGGATGGATGGATGGATGGCTGGATGGCTGGATGGATGGATGGATGGATAGATAGATAGAAGAAAGATGGATGGATGAATGAATAGATACAGACAGACAGACAGACCGATAGACAGAGTAATAGAAGGATGGATAGACAGCGACGTATGGATAGATGGAAATACTGTGCAGACAGAGACAGACAGACACAGTGATAGAAAGATGAATAGCATGAGTGATAGAATGATGGAAGGATAGTTTCATCCTGAATCAGCCTACAAACATGCATGAAGACCATAATAAAGACAGTGTTGTTTTCATCTGTTGATCAGTCGTGTGCTGACAGTAGTTTTACCTTCCTCTGCACTCTGTCCCTCTTCAGCTCCAGGCTTAACAGCTGCTTTGCAGTCACTGTCAGTCCTCAGCTCACCCTCCGTCACATCACTGCTGGCCTGCAGACTCTGATCCTCCAGGCTCTTCTGCGTCTCCTTCACAGCATCCTCAACAGCCACAGTGTCTGAACACAGCGACTCAGACGTGGTGCGTGATTTGGGCTCGTCCACAGATCGGTCTCTCAGTACATTCTCCAGAACATTCTCACATGACTCCTCATTGAAAACATCTGTAGTGTTCAGACTCTGCTCGATGCCGCTATCCCTCCATCCTCTTCCCTCCAGCGGTCCAGCTTCTTTTACATCCGTTCCACCAGCCGTTGATTGATCTTCGGTGACTGTGGCGGCCTGGTTGATGGTTTGCACCGATTCTGAAGACGCTCCAGAGGATTTTATCTGCTGCAGTTCATCTGAAGATGTTGCGAGGGCATCATCGCGGACTGGCGAAAGCTCTGACTCTGTGAAAACGTCTTCAGATAGTGATGCTTCTGTGCTGCGAGGGGCCGTGCTGGCACTGTCGTTGCCTGTCTCACGGATTCTGTGAGCCGCATCGGCTGCGTTGAGACGTGGAGCCCTCTTGAGATGGCTCACCTCGCTTACTGAAGGCTCCAGCTCTAGATCTCTGAAAAATACACATATTATTTGTGTTTTATTATTGTGTGAGAAAATGATAAAGAAGTCAAATATTGGAAAATATATATGATTTGATTCCAGTCAGATTTGAGATTAGCGCATTAATCAAATGTGTGGTAAAGGATTAAACAAGGATCTTAAGTCACGTACGGTGGCACAAACTCTCTGAGCCTGATGTCGGTGATCTCTCTGCACATGGCTGCAGACTGAACCTCCTCCAGCGGACACATGATGCCATATTCCTCACAGCCTCGCTCCTGCACCAGCCGGTCAGACTTGTGAGGGTCAAACATGATGTTGTTCGGGGTGACCAGCAGCACACCGCTCACTATTCCCTGAAACACAGAGGAATGAATAAAAATCAAACATGCACTCAAAAAAATGGCGTTTGCAGTTCATTTTCTGTTCAGTTTGCTGCTCATTATTTAAAATGAGCTGAAACAACACAATTCTTGAGTTTGTTTTGGTGAGAACTTAATTATTTTATGATCAATCCACTTAAATTTGTAAAAAACATAAGTTAAGTTAATTCGTTCAAGTTGCCCCAACACAAATCGATTGTGTGGAACGCAGCACTTGTTTTTTAGAGTGTCAGTGGACCGTACATACTTTTGTTTGGCTAGACTTGATTATCAGAGTGATTATTCTGACCACACTCAGACAGGAGGAGATCAACATGAACATTTAAACCAATCAAGGTTTTGGTTTTGAAGTGCTTTTCATGGTTAAATATGAAATCAATGATCAACATGAACAAATTATTCAACATGGAGACATAACTAAGCTGTAAATGTAAATTTATTGCGTTCAAATATAAGTTCAATTAATTAAATAATTGCAGCACACTGTGCTAAGGGACCAGAATTAGACATATTTAGGCATTTAGACCAAAACAAAAAATACAAACAGTACCTATGAAATATTATTATAACGTAAAATAACTTTTAATATAAACAAATTTGTTTGTGATAGCAAAGCAAAACTTTTCTGATTTAATGCTCTTGAAAAAAGCATGCTTGAGCTGTTTTAATATTTTCAGGGAAATAATGATAATCTGAAACAAAATTCATTACTAACCACGGCTGGATGAAAAGTACTAAACAAAAAGTTTTTTTTTTTTTTAAGTTTTACATATTTACAGCGCTGAAAATAAGTATTGAACTTGTCATTTTTTTTCCTGGGAATAATGTTTCTAAAGGAGCTGTTGACATGGGATTGAACCAGATTTTGTTAAAAACCCAAACAATACAAACATAAAAATAAAACAAAACAAAACAAAACAAAAATCTGAAAAATTATTTATGTGTAACAACAATGGAATGACAGAAGGAGAAAGTACTGAACTACTGAAATGTGTTTAAAGGACACCTATGGTGAAAAATCTACTCTTCAAGCTGTTTGGACAGACATATGTGCATGTATGGTGTATAGACCGCCATATTGGGGTGATATAAACACACCCCGTGATAAAAACAGTGGACCAATTGGAGCGGTTTTCAGATCGACCGCAACTTTACGTAGGAGTGCGGTCCCCCCGCCCACGGAATTGATTGACAGCTGCACGTATTAACATGTCCCGGTAGTCACATGTATAATCATATCAACAAGAGAGGACGTGCGCAAAGCAACCGGGAATAAAAGGTGTGTTCAGTTCGTTAGGATCATCAATTATCATCAAATGTGATCAAGAGTGAGTTTTACAAGTTTTACAATGAATTACAGCGATTTAGCTTAGCTTCACTTCATCAGCACAGCCGCGTGTCAGAACAATTATAAAGGAAGACACTTCAGTCCCGGTTTGTGGACGTTAAATCAGGTTTATTTTGAACATTAACATAACAGATATCCATACAGCAGTGGAGGTTAACCTGTATCATGTCACATTTGCGTGCAAAAAGAGTGCAAAGCTAAACGGGCGCTCTGTCTGTCTGTGTGTGTGTCTGTGTGTGTCTGCTGCGGTGTGTGTGTGTGTGCGCGCGTGAACTTTGTGTGACCCTGCCATGCAACTGCACAATAAATACTAATTGGTAAAGTTCTTACTGTAGTATTTCTCACTAACGCTACGTGAGATCTGCTTCCTTTAAGTCTGTCTGTTGTCTGACGCTGCCGAGGGAGGAGATTAAGGCACGCAGAAAGGCACGTAGAAACGGTGGGCGGGGAGGACTAGTCTTAAAGGAGCAGTACACCAAAACCGCCACCCAGTGAAAAAATGTATAAATAGGACTTTAATAAAAGGTATAATAAAAAATCTGATGGGTGTTTTGAGCTGAAACTTTACAGACACATTCTGGAGACACAAAAGACTTATATTAAATCTGAAAAAAGGGCTAACCTAGGTGCCCTTTAATACTTTATATAAAAGGCTTTTTTGGTGATGTCAGTTTAAAGATGCCTCTCATATGGAGAATGAAATCACATGAATTACTCAGATGTGATTTTTTTCACAGACTTCAACAGAGTGTAAAAATCTTGATGGTTTTGTGGGTCTCGTCTATAAAATTTGATCTTTATTTTGTTTTTTATATTGGGTTCAAGTCAGGTGATTGGCTGGGCCATTCCACAGCTTGATTTTCTTTCTTTGAAAGTATTTGAGAGTTTCCTTGGCTGTGTTTTGGATCATTGTCTTGCTGAAATGTCCACCCTGGTTTCATCTTCATCATCCTGATAATGTAGATGTTGGACTGAAGCAGCTAATATTTATTTACAATGATGAAGGGCAGAGGCTTGCTGAAGAACTACTGAGAGATTTCAGCTGCGTTCTGGGCTTTCACTGCCTTCCTACACCTCTCTTTCTTCATGTGTTCAATACTTTACCCTGTGTCATTTACTATAACACTGATGTGATGAGTAAATTGATTTTAATAGGCTAAACCTTTTATTTTATTTTCAGTTTTCTAATGTTTCTTATGTATTCTATCATTTGAGGCTCCTCCCCATATTTGTAACGGTTGTTGGGGGAGTATCCTGTATTTTAATATCCCAATGTTGACATGTATGGTTTAATGACTTGCTTTTCTGACACACAAAGTCTACTCTAATGCGCAGTAAGCAGATCTAATTTTTAAATTTCAAAGATATACAAATAAGTCATATATACATGCAACATCTATTTAAAAAATGTATCAAAAAGAGTTTTTATATGAATATGACAACATATAGCCTATATTTATGAGGTCCAAGGAACATTTCCAGGTTTTGATGAATAAGCTACTATATGTTAAGACTTTACATTTAAGTACAGCAGAAGAGTGCCATTTTTAATTAACTTTTAGAAGCACATTTAATTGAAACATTATTAATTTTTTTACCTGTAAGCACGGTTAATGTTCAAACTATTTATAATGTTTAAAGTGGCTGACAATAATAAATACTCACAATAATAGGAATTAATCTGCCTCGTTATTGAACTGTGCAGAGCTGCAGCTGCTTAATTAGGCTGGCTACACTACTGTTTTTTAATATGGTGGTACTTGGAGAGACTATTTTTTCTGAGGTGGTACTTGGTGAAAAAAGTTTGAGACCCACTGCATTAAATAATACAACCTTATTGTAAAGTGTTACCATAAAAGAAATATTAACCTTTTACTCATCCCTAATAAATCCAGAGAATTTGAGAACAGTCAAGTGGTGTCTGAATTTTTCCAGAGCTCTATAAATATGCGAGAGCATCTACAAAATTATTATTATTATTATTATTTTTATTATTATTCATTCATTCATTCATTTTCTTTTCGGCTAAGTCCCTTTATTAATCTGGGGTCACCACAGCAGAATGAACCGCCAACATATCCAGCACGTTTTATGCAGCGGATGGGAAACATTCATACACTCACTCACACTCATTCACTACGGACAATTTAGCCTTCCCAGTTCACCTGTACCGCATGTCTTTGGACTGTAGGGGAAACCGGAGCACCCGGAGGAAACCGACGCGAACGCAGGGAGAGCATGCAAACTCCACACAGAAATGCCAACTGACCCAGCCGAGGCTTGAACCAGCGACCTTCTTGCTGCGAGTCGACAGCACTACCTACTGCGCCACTGCATCGCCGTATTATTATTATTATTATTATTATTATTATTATTATTATTATTATTATTATTATTATTATTATTATTATTATTATTATTATTATTATTATTATTATTATTATTGTTATTATTAAGTTTTGGCCTCAAAAACACTTCACTCCAGCAAAGAAAAAAAGAGTCATGAACACTTTTTTTTAACCCCAGCAAAAAAAAAAGTCACAAAAACACTTTTTGCCTCCAATTAAAACATCAATAAAACACTTTCGCACTAGCAAAAAAAAGTCATAAAAGCACATTTCGACACAGCAGAAAAAATAAAAATAAAAACACCCCAGCACAAAATAAAAAAGATCACTGCAAAAACCCAAAACTAAAATAACACTAGAACATTTCCAGCCTAGTAAAGAATGTATATCTGCCAATTTCCCCCCACACTCACCTTGCCATCAGTGATGTACTTGCAGTTCATTTTCAGGAACTTCTCAGTGAGTGCCTCTTCCTCCTCGGAGGTGGAAGACACCACTCTGGCGGGCCGCGGGGGTCCGTGAGCCAGGCCGGTGCTGCTGCTGTGCCTGCGGTGGACATGGTCTGAATGCTGGTGGGAAGAAGACGGAGTGAAAAACAGCTCAATCAGTGGTAGCCTTCGCCACATCACACCGAACACGGCCCAATCCTCAGCTCTCACATCCTCACACACACACACCTAGTCATCATAACAACAACAACTGGAAATAACAACCCATTAAGGCATAAGGCAGATCCCTGGAGGCTGTTCTACTGTAAGAGAGCTGACAGGCAGAAACCAGGGAGACTGAAGCAGGTCTCCTAACATGATGCTGCAGGGGTTGAGTGACTGTCAGCATCTTTTGTGTGTGTAAGTGTGTGTGTGAGAGAGAGAGCTCATTATGGGACAGGAAAAAGGAAAGTCACTGCTCACTGAAACTTGCTGCTGACACACCAATACAAACCCAATGCTTTTTAAAAGGTTACTTTCAGCTTTACAGAATGCTGAATGCATTGCTGCAGAATCCTGAGCTGAAATGGGAACAAGCTGATATTTATAGAAGCCCGTTCCTGAAACTGAATGAAAAATAAAAAAGGTTATTGAGACTTTTTATCTCAGAACTGTGATACAAACTCACAAATCTGACAAAGATGAGATGTAAGATGTGAGATGTAAATTCAAAATTGCGAGTTGTAAAGTCAGAATTGCAAGATATAAACTCATAAATCTGAGAAACAGTCAGAATTCTGTCTGCGCCAGTAGCCTAGTGGTTAGTGTGTCCAAACATGACACAATAGCGTTCACGACAACCCAAGTTTGATTCCCAGCATGAGGTCCTTTGCTGATCCTTCCCTTCTCTCTATGCTCCCCCATACTGTCCTGTCTATAATCTCCACTGTCCTTTCCCGTTAAAAACCCCTTTTCATCAAAAACCCCTTGGTGGAAAACCCAGTAA
>NC_079453.1:9079752-9107252 GCF_903798145.1 Danio aesculapii
TTGGACAGGCCCAGCTCAGCGACTACAAGTTAAAAAGCTAAAAAAGAAAGAAAAATAATTTAATCAATGCAAAAAAATGCAAGGCAAGCAAAGCGACGATCCATGCACTTTTATTTCACTTTACACGCTCTGCTGCAGAAATGAAGACGTACTATAGATCGCATTAAAGTAAAATCATGATCCAAGCCGTTTCACTTAATAACTTGCTGGTTTTTGACCTGAATAGGTTTTCATATTACACTCAATGGCCCTTATCGAAACCCAGCTCATTACATGGACTATTAAATTTCCCCTTTTCTGATCCATATCAAGAAAAATATGCTTATACATCAAAATGAGCTCAAATATAAAGGAAATGCAGTTTTCTGAACTTTGCTAAAACCTGACAAGTTCTATTGTGTCAAAACATTGTTGGTAGAGCCTAAATTTTAATTTATTCTACAACATGTTTTGAGCATTGTCGTGGCATATATTCACTCTACTCCTCACAATGTTAATTATAAAGTCATTTAAATATCTATTTTGTGCACAAACTAAAATGTCACATAAAACACCAGCCTTTATGATTAAGTGTTAGATAGCAATAGCAAAATCTGGATATTACTAGTAATAGAGTTCAATACATACCATGACATACCATGAGCCTCAGACATCATTGCTCTGATGTAAATGTGAGACATCAGACCAAAACAAACTGATTTGATTGGCCAGTGAGATTAAAACAATGACAATTTCCCTCTAATTTTGAAGTATAACACAGCTTATTATATTTTATATGCTTGTGGGACTCGTATTTTGAAATCTGGACAGCCTGAACAGTAGGAAGCAGGCATGGAAATCTGGAAAGACTAATTCTAAGTTTGTTTGGTGCCACCATGAAGAAGCATAAGGTCTTTTTTACTGTATCTTTGTCCAGTTTAACATGTTTACTGTGAAATTTGCTGTGTACTTTGTAATGAGGCAACAAACACATGCAATGTTTAATGCAGGTTTATGCACCGTGTCATATCACTCAGCTCTTACTGTGATTTTTCTGAAGTGAAAGGATGTCAATAAACTCTGCTTAAGCACTGCCTGTGTTTTCAGATATGTTAAACCCACAAAAAACAACGCTAACTACATCTCTATCTTTCCGTTTTTTCAGGTATTATTTTAATTTATCCTACATTTGATTCACAACTCAACTCATTTTATGACCTATTTTCCTTTCTGAGAATTCTGAGAATTCTGAGAATTAGAAAACTGCTTCAACTCAATTTAAGTTGACTTTAGTTCAATAAAATGCCCCTTAAAATGTATTAAATTTCACTTAAAATGTAAATTTTGAGTTTAAGTCTGTGTGACATCAAAATTGACAATGTTTATTTTGCTAGCGCACATTGTTATTCTTTAGGTCAACAATTAAACTGTAAGTTAATTCCCTGTAAAATGTTTTTTGTTTTAGTAATCTTCAATCAGATTCTGACCATTTGTTTCCACGTTTGGAGCATACCTGCCAACATTCGGCTCATAAAATCCAGGTGATTTTATCCGGCGGTGCACGCAAAGTGAAAGGGGGGGGGGGGGGGGGCGAACTGAAGAGCGGGGGTGAAGGTGCGCGCGATGAAGGTATGAAGCATGAAGCAGGTCTGAAGATGGTTGCGCGTTGGGTTCGGTGAGCATGGGGACTAGGGGGGTGTAATTACGGGAATTTTCCGGGAGTCAGAACAATACGGGAGACGGGCCTGAAATATGGGAGACTCCCGGGAAAAACAGGAGTGTTGGTAGGTATGGTCTGGAGTGGCGGTCCTTCTGTTGACGTCAGTTTAACGGCTTCAGTCACAATATCTGTAACCACGCCCCTTTTACCATTAGTTTGCCACACGGGAATGATGTGCCAAAATGAAAGCCCCGCTCCCTACTCAATATTCTGTTTCTATTTAAAGTAAATAAACATACTAAAATAAAAGTCTCAGCAACTTCCGGCTTACATACAGCAAACTTTTTAAATTGTTAAGTGAAATGAACTCATTTGAATGAAATATTTTTACTGTTTGGTTTTACAGCGAACAGTACAGCACAAGAACAAACAACTGTTAATGAAAAATGTGCATGCTCAACAGTCAAAAAGCATGATATACCTTAAATCTAAATCAGACTTTGGCATCCAAAACCCATATGTCCTATATTCCTGCGCAGCTTAAAAAAAATAATAACGCTAAAGGCCTTCAGCAAAACGATCCCTTGTAAGATGAAGATGGAGAAGGCACTTACTGTGGTGGCCTTCTCTAGATCGGCCTCAGAAGAGGTGGGAGAGAGAGGACTGATGGGGCTGAGGGATGGAGAGCTCTCTGCACTGGAGATATACTCCGGGTCAGGGACGTACAGCACCTAAACATGCAGAATATAGATTTATAGCATTTCACATCCAAACTGCAAGAACATTTTGATGAGACAGTTATAAAAGGAAACCAGTGAACAAACATGCAGCCATTGGCAAAAGGATGTACAGATGTAAACAGAACTAGTGGAGAATACTGGGAAATAATTAAATGGTGCACACAATCAAGTGCAATAAAATGGGAAATGATTAATTCTACAAATGCTAAATAATTTGAAAATATTTGTTTTAGTTGTTTTAGTTATGTGTTAATGCATTTTAGTTGTTTAAAAAATAAATAAATATATAAATTTAAATTAAAATAAAATAAAACAAAACAAAAAATTCAATGAAAATTAATGCAATGAAATAAAATAAAAACTAAAAATTAAATGAAAATAAATACAATGAAATAAAATAAAAACAAAAAAAGAAATTAAATTAAATTAATAAAAATACTAATAAATAAACAAACAAACAAACAAACAAATTAAATAATAATTTAATAAAATAAAAATGTATAAAAATAAAATAAAATAAAATAAAATAAAATAAAATAAAATAAAATAAAATAAAATAAAATAAAATAAAATTAAATTAAATTAAATTAAATTAAATTAAATTAAATTAAATTAAATTAAATTAAATTAAATTAAATTAAATTAAACAGAACCTGGAAAACAAAACCAAAAAAGTCCATTTCTTTTTGAAACTGAGATTTATAGATCACCTAAAAACAGAATCATTAGGATTTCTATTAATTTTGTTGGTTTGTTATGATAAGACAATATTTGACAAATGCACATCACTAATCAAAAATTTAGTTTTTATATATTTACAGCAATTATTTGACAAAATATCATCATGGAACACAATATTTAATTTTCTTTTTTTTCCAATAAAAAAAAGTCTATAAGTTGCACGCACACAATGGATTTTTTGGGCTTTTACCACAAATATACACTTATATTTCAAGGTTATGAAATACTGGCTTACTTTTTAGCACTACCTATTTTACCCTTGCTCAAATTTTTTGCTGCTTGTTTAAACTGCTTATTTAAAATGAGCTGAATCAACAATTCTCTTTGGGACAACTTAATTGTTTTATGAGCAATCCATTTACATTTGTAAAAACAATTAAGTTAATGAACCATTCAGAGTTCAGCAATGGAGCCGTTTACTGAACAAACACAATTTAAAAGTCTTCTAGCTGTTTTTTCAGGACGTTTGTTGCCCAGTTTATAAAGCGTTCAGGCTCTTATCCCTCAGGATCACTTGTTCTGAAACTGTGAAGACACCAGTTTGAGATTGCTACTCAACGAGATGCTATTTAACGTCCCCACACTACATTTTAGGCAATGAGAAAAGCATCTGACTTGATGACTTATCAGGAGAGCATTTGCTAGAATATAAAAGCATTACCTTTCCGGGGACCACAGCGCGGGAGAAGAGTTTGTTGAGCTGGACGAGCTCGTTCGGAGTCGTGTCAAACTTCAACGCAATGCTGTTGAGAGTATCCCGGGACTCCACCTAGAGTTGACACACACACACACATTAAAAAAAGAAGTTAGATATTATTTCATTAGCTAAAAAAACTCCCTAAAGTTTTATAAAAGAAAACATCAGGTCCGCGTAACAGTGCTGACCAAGCACTCTAATCTGTCGGAACAGCAAAAGCAAGACCCATGTGAAAACCGACCAGTGCATTTTATGAGACCTCCACCTGTGAAACAGCGAATCATCAAAAATTACTGCTTCCTTTGTCTCCGTCTGAAAAGAAAGTGCAATATTAAAGAGCCCCTCTATGTCGTTTGCTATTTAAAGCTTCCTAATTTTGGTTTTGCAAGTGATACAAACATTTTAAACTGGTGGTCTCCTATAGGTTCCAGCAATAGTCATAAAAACCTATTTCTTATAGATACACAGCGCAGCTCGTTTCTAATTTTCTAAAACAATTGATTTAAAGATCCGCTCTGTTTAAACTCCGCCTTTATGAGAGGCAACTCTTCTCCAATTGGTCAGATGGCAGATTCTGTTGTGATTGGGCCACCACTCACAGTGCATGTTAGAAATCCAATGCACATTACATTAATTGAATTACATAAATCGTTTTTTGAAGTAACTTTCCCAAAACTGATTGTGAGTTTAGTTTCAAAATCCGCATCAAATCGTGACTTGACTGTGTCTTTATACCACATAACTAAACACTTTTATTTGAGCCATGACTCAAGTCCTCAAGTCAATAGCTTTGAAAAGAATTTATCCACAGATTACACACATGGTTTGATTGTGAATAAAAACCAAAGTGCTGTCCTTCTGTGGAGATAAATTATCCGTCCTTGAGTCCCACGGGAGATGACTGTCTGCTTTTCAAATCACATTCAAGTCTAAATGTCAGCTTAAACACACAAAAGCTCCCAAAGAGGCATGTATTGAACCATATTGAACCATGATGAGCATTCAGTCTCAAAAACCTAAAATAAATTACCTCGCCCAATGAAAACAAAAGCATCTTTAAGCCACAAAAGACATGATTGGATGACATAACATCTATAGGACAAATTATAATCAAGTGCATTCAGCATGATGATGCATGAGTGTGTTTACTGTAATGGCGACAAAGAGGAACTGGTCTTCTGGTGGCTTGTTGCCGTACATTTTGATAAATCCCCGGGTGGCAGGATCTCAGATCACCCGATCACTCTGTCACCTGATCCAAATCATTGATTCCCATTGGGTATCGCTTACAGTCCAACAGCCGGACATAAATAATTGAGGGCCATCTCAGCGTCTGCATTCAGCTTATCCTTCAGAGAGACCCTTCAGTTAACAGATCACATATTATTTACATAACATTTAATGTTTTTGAATTTTGTTACACGCCAAATTGAGTTGTATTAACCCAATGCTGGGTCAAATATGGACGAATCCAACAGTTGGAATAAAAAAAAAGGTTAATTTACGTTCAATAATAAAAAAAAAAAGATTAAGCCAATGTTTGCTTTGACCCAATGTTGGATTCAAACAACCCATTTTTTAGAGTGTATGCTCAACAAGGCAGAATTTATTAGATGAAAACAGTTTAAAATTATACAAATTTTTAAAAAATAATCCTAAAATTCAAACTAATTTAAAATATAATGTACATTATGTTATTCATTCAGGTGAGCTTTCAGCATCATTACTCCAGTCTTCGGGGTCACATGATCCTACAGAAATCATTATAATATGATGATTTGGTGGTCTACTCGATAATGAAAAATAATTTAATTAAACATTTTTAATCTTAAAATAAAACTGGTTCTTACTATTATCATTAATACCCAAAACAGTTTTTGCTGCTTAATATTTCTGTGGAAACGGTGACCAATTTTTCCAAAATTATTTTATGACTGTAAAGTTTAAAATAGAAAATAAAATAAAAATTGGCTATCATGGTTTTCACAAAATATTATACATCAGACAGTTTTTCCACATTGATAATAATAATAAAATGTTCCTTGATAATCAAATCAGTGTGTTGGAATGATTTCTAAACAATTACGTGACACTGAAAGCAGCAAAACATTTAGGTTTGAATCGAAGATAAACATCTTTCATTTTAAAATATTGAAAACATAAACCCCACCATTTATTATGTCACAACATTAGTAATTTTTATATAATCATTGAATAAATGGCACCTTAATGAGCCTAAAACCTAAACAAATCTTAATTATTTCAAACATTTAAAACATATACACACACACACACATTCATGTAATCAAGTAACCATAACATGCCAATAATAGCCCTATTGAGCATAAAACACTTTTTTAAACTTTTAAAATATAATAAAACCAAAATTCTTTCAAACTTTGTACTTATATCTAAACACAGATATGGATTTAAAAAACAGCCCAGGCTCATTGGAAAGTATGTCTCTTAGCCTACATTATTTGCCAAATGTAATATACGTTGCTCCGGGTACGTTTTGCTGCACATTTCAGACGAAAAATCCACTAGAGGGCGCTGTCTACATTTTTGCTAATCTGAAATGCATTATTAAGGATACATTTTGCTATATATAGGCCTTAACATACAGATCACCAAGCGAACCACTGCCTTAAACCCATAGTGTTTCAAAACCAAATTTAAAAGAAATGTGCACCGCGACCATGTAGTTTTTTACATTGCTTTTATTTTTTTCGCGAAATCTTTGAGGTCTAATTCAAATCATAGACTCTGGTAAATTGTTTAATGGTATTTATTTGCTGTTGCGCAATTTAAAAACTGCACGAAAATGATCTTTATTCATTGATCAAATGTCTCCGTAAATATCATTAGCGTGAAAAGGAACAAAACTTGTGGTTGGCCCCATAACGTTAATTTAACTGCAGTCAAACGTATGTTTAAGAACTTTTTTTGTGATTTCGCTAAAATGTAGGCTAAATTTATTTGGTGTTGCACAATTTAAAACTGCACGAAACGACCTTTATTCATTGATAAAATGTCTCCGTAAATATCATTAGTGTCACGATCACCAACAATCCAGCCTGTGTAGATTGCTGGTAAACACAGTTCGCTAACGAACTACAAATTTGCCAGCAAAAGAACTACAAGATCCAGTCACGCACTGCACACACACACACCGGTTCCTAATAATGTCTGATTGCAAACACTCACAGCTGAAGCTGCTCATGAACTGATCACAGGACTATTTAAACAGCACACACACACATACATCATTGCTGAGTCTTGTTATACTGTTGGTAAACATTAGAACATGTTTTCATTGTCTTGCCTTCCGTGTTTTTGACCATTACTTTGTTTATTTCTGCCTGCCTTTTGACCATCTGCCTGTGTATTTGACTACGACTCTGGATTTGCCTACGTACATCTGTTTGCTCCTGATTGTGACCGTTGCTTGCCTGACCATCTCTGTATGATAAACTCTGCATTTGAATCCTCACTCCCTGTTGTCAGTGTCACTTCACATTACAATTAGCGTGAAAATGAACAAAACTTGTGGTTGGCCCCATAATGTTCATTTAACTGCAGAGTAACATATGTTTAAGTAAAATTTTTTCGGTTTCACAAAAATGTAGGCTGGAGAATGTATTTTATTTTTCTTAGACCTTCTAGGTTGAACATAATAAACTGTCCAACTCAAAAAAAAAATCTTAAAGTTTTTCCATTATATCTACTCATGAACACACTACGGAATGAAAACTCGTATGAGGCTCCTGGATCTGAGCTTTAGGAAAGTAGTCCAGTGGTCGTGCAGCTCTGAAAGCATTGATTGATTAAAGCCATCAATCTCTTTGGTCACCGGGCCACAAATCACTATGATTGGTAAGTGTGGACATTAAGGTGTGCAATTACAGAGGGAAAGTGTACGGTTTCACAACACTGACAATAAGAAAGAGAAAGGGGGGGGGCTGGGTTACAAAACAGCAAAGGTAACAGCGAATTAAAAAATGACCTTATGGAAACTCTTTTTTATGCCTTTGTTGGAGTTTCATACCCAATAAACTTTACTGACAAAAAAGAAGAAATCAGTAAACCTGAGCATGAGAATATGTTGGAAGAGCGGTGTGCTATTGTTTGCTAAGTGATCAGACTTAAAACTTGGGCAAATTCAGACATCTTGGTGTGCTCTTTTAATCTGTAAATATACATCCAGATTATCAAAGTAACTGCAAAAGTATCACTCTCTCTTTTTTTTCAGGAGAAATTCAAGAAATCATTTCATACTGATATCATATACTATACATTTTAAACCAGAATCTTTTAATGCACAGTCAATTGTTGGAAAATGAAAATATGGTCATGATCAGGGTTGTAAATAACATAAAAATAACAACAACAAAAAAGTGAAAAATTAATTTAAAAAAAGTGAACTGAAATGAAATGTTTCATATTTTTAAGAATGTAAATATAAGACTTAATAAAATATAAATACTTGAACATTAATATAAAGTATATAAATATGAATTAACTAAATGAAATTGCTTGTTTATGCAAATAAAAACTAAAATAAAGTTGAATCTAAAAACTGAAATAAAAATTATTCATGCATAAATAAAAATATTTTAAAAGAGCAAAAATAAAATAAAATGATTAATAAAAAATATAAATTTAAACGAAAATATAAATAACCTTAATATCTAAATATAAAATTACAAATATAATATAATATAATATAATATAATATAATATAATATAATATAATATAATATAATATAATATAATATAATATAATATAATATATACATTGGCTTAATTAGAACCATGATTTAATTGAATTAATAATTAAATACGTTATTTTATTTTTACTAAAATACAAAAGAAAATATGAAAATAAATTATTCTACAATATAACAAAAAATGAATATAAATAACCAGTAAAATAAAAGTAAAAATAAAACACAATAAAATAAAATAACCTGGCATGCTTTGCGTATGTACAAAGATTTTTATTTTTTAATGTATTTTAATGTATTTAATGCATTTAATCTATTTTTTATTTTTAATGTATTTTATAAACAAATTATATTTTATTTTAATTAAAATACAAAATAAAATAATAATAATAATAATAAATTAATATAATGTAACTGAAAATATAAATAACCTCAATATCTGAATATACATTTATAAATATATAATATAATATAATATAATATAATATAATATAATATAATATAATATAATATAATATAATATAATATAATATAATATAATATAATAATATAATATAATATAGACAACAGTTTAATTAAAACCATGACTTAATTGAAATGATGTGTAAATACATTTTATCTTTATTAAAATACTAAATTGAAAATAAAATCAAAAATAAAATAATCTAAAATATAAAAAATAATGAACGCTATTAATCAGTAAAATAAAAGTTAAAATAAAAATAAAACATAAAAATAAAATACAATAAAATAAAATAACATGACATGCTTTGGGAATGTACACAAATTAGATTTTTTTCTATTTGCATTTAATGTATTTCATAAATAATTATCTTAATAAGAAGTTTAATACATTTTAGGGTATTTAATGTATTTTTATTTTTATGTATTTTACAAATACATTATTTTATTTTAATTAAAAGGCAAAAAATAAATAAATTAAATAATCTAAAATATAACAAAATAGTGAATATAATTAACAAGTAAAATAAAATAAAATAAAATAACCTGACATGCTTTGCGTATCTACAGATTTTTTAAAATATATTTTATAATACATAATTTTATTTTATTTTTTGTGTATTCAATATATTTTTATTTTAATGCATTTTAAAAATACATTATTTAATTTTAATTAAAATACAAAATAAAAAATAAATATAACAATCCAAAAATAACAAAATAATTAATATAATTAACCACTAAAATAAAAGTAAAAATAAAATAAAATAAAATAAAATAAAATAAAATAAAATAAAATAAAATAAAATAAAATAAAATAAAATAAAATAAAATAAAATAAAATAAAATAAAATAAAATAAAAATACTTGACACCCTTTACGCAAGCTTTCTCTGAAAGGCTGCGGGCTGACAGCCTCCCCAGTGATCTGCCCCTTCTCCCTCTCCCAGCATCCACCGGCACTGCCACTGTTACCATGGAGAAAGTCACCACCTGATTTGAGGTCATCTCAAGAGCATATGATAAAGCCCTCTCTGATTCTCCATCTCAAATCCATTAAAAACAAACCCCAGTTGCCACAACATCCACAAACAAATCCATTTCATGAACACTGCCACAAAACAAGACAGCACAAAAACTACCACGAACAACAGCAATTAAAGTCAAACAGTAATAACAGCAATGCAGCGTGAATGAATCACACATATTTCCATAATTACAAGCATGCGGCTGTATGTACACACACACACGCACACACACATATTATGTAAACAGAGCCACCTGGACGAGACAGTAAACACCTACTACTCACCACGTACTCCATGGTGCCTTTGGGCCTCTGGAAGGATATCCTGCGCACATCTTTCCTCTCCAGCGCACTCTTTTTCTGCCCGGTGTCTGAAAGTAAACGAGGGACAGCGCGGGTTACGCTAGTCATGGTCCTCCTCTCTCTTCTCATCTCCTCTAAAGAGCCGCGCGGTCTGTTTTCCCCCCCACCCCTCGTGTTCGCTCATCCGTTAGCAGCAGCAGCAGTGATAGAGTGATAGAGAGAAAGAGAGAGAGAGACCGGTTGGCTTGTTATCCTGCCGGCCGCACACAGGGGAGTGGCTCTGGGTTTCTATGTGTGTTTAGATGCTCCCCTCCAGACCTCCAGATTGTCATTTTTTATGAATACAGTTACAGTTATGTGAGGATCAGTGTTGGTTGATGCCATATGTTTTGAGCGTCTGTGAGTTTATGGATACAGAAATTAGAGTAATAAAATAGCACGATTGCATTTGGACGATAAAATCAGCTGGCATTTGCAAAAATTAGGTCCCACGTTATACTAAAGAGCCCCTATTATGGGTTTTTGAAAATGACCTTCCATGTAGTGTGTAACACAGCTCTAAGTGAAGTGAAATATCCAGCTGAGGCTTAAATCTGAAAGTGCACCAGTTTAAAACTATTGATTAATTTTAAAAGAGTTGACTCAGTGCTTCAAATGAATCATCTTGATAACGAGTCTTTAGCCGCTTCGACATGACGTTGATACGAAACTTAAGCCCGCCAAAGAGCTTAGAATGACCAAGAGGCGACACTCAATAAAACGTTCCATTGCAACAGCAGCGCCCAGCAACAGCCCCGCATTCCGCCATTTTGGAGTGAAAGCGGTCGGCTGTCCATTGGATCTTATTGCTGTCGCGATGGCAAGCAGCTGCTTTGTTTTTTATTTATTTATCTAAAAAGTGCATTAAAGATGAGAAACAACGTGAAAGACGACAATACAACACTTACTATCTCAATCATCAGCACTTTTAATAGTTTATTTTACAGACTTATAATATGCTGTTGCTCTATTGGAATTTTCCTTCCAAAATGGCCGCCACACCAACTAGTGGCTGTTTCCCCAAATCGCACTAGAGTGTCGCCTCTTAGTGATTCTATGCTCTTTGGCCCCGCCCAATTGACCCTTTGCTAATCCACACCAAAAAACTGCCACCCACCAACCGTGGCTTAGCAACCGTAGCTACGCACAGGAGCTCTGTCAAGCTTTCGAGTGAGGGAAACAAGCCAAAGCGTTGTGCATATGCAGTGTGAAAATCTGACACCCGGTATCCCTAAAGTTTGGACAGAATCAAGTGGAGAAGTGCCAGCGTGAATCAAGCTGTGTGAGGGTGCTAAAGGAGTGGAGTTAAGTTATTTTGTTTTCGATATTCCTGCCACATTCAGTGGTAAACGGCAATAACTCACACACCTCTTACCCTAAAAATATCTAAACTGTGTTTCCTACAAAAATACAAAGCAGGTTATGTTTCACATCTGCCTTTTTCCTTTTTTTTGCACTCGATGTTATGAGCACTGCTCCGTTTAAGCCTTCGCCATAGTAGTCATACTAATAGCAATCATTTTCCATCTGTTTCAAGCTACGAATATTTGAAATTACATATCAACAGAACAAAACCAAGATGTGATCACAATCGGAGCAATTGCGATCAATATACTTCACCCGCAGCAGTTTTTCAGTCATTTATAACCCTCATGTCCATGTCAGAGCTACAGTTTACTGATATTTTCGTCTGTCTTTTGGAGATTTAGTCAGTGGTGACGACGTTATACGGGGTTAGTGTCTGCGTTTATATTTGGTGTCGGATTAATATTTGCTGTTAGGTAAAATCTATTTGTTCACTTCTGCTTTTTATTCTTTTATTTGCATTTCAATGTATTTATTTTTTCCACTTAACTGCAAATTAAAATATAAACTGTGTAAAAAGCACACAAACATACTGACAGTTACAGATTTTGTACATTGTTATGGGTAAATGATGCTAATATTCAGCACAAGTCCATCAATTTCACCTTTCTGGCCTGTTCTTTCTATGAATGAATGATGTAGAAGCAGTGTCCATGCGTGTTTCCTTGTCGGTAAGTAATGCTATATTTCATTTCACAAAAATTTGTCTATCAGGCTTTTTGGCTGAAAAAGAGAAATTAACTGCACTGCTTTAATGCACTCCTGCACTGGGCTCACACACATACCTGCCAACATTCGTCCCTGAAAATCAGGGAGACTGGGGGGTTAGGTTCGGGGTGAGGTGTCTCAATAACACTGTTACTACTATGCACTGTAACTACTATGAAGCATGTTTCAGGCGGCCACTGTGATCGGATCCTATGCCAATGCTGGCGACCCTGGAAATTGCGGGAGTTTTCCGGGATAAATAACAAAACGGGAGGGTGGTGGGAGATGGGTCTGAAATACGGGAGACTCCTGGGAAAAACAGGAGTGTTGGCAGGCATGCTCACACATACACTTTGCACTCTGACTACTTCAATATCGCTGACAAGCCGTGGTGGGCATTTTAGTCTGTCTCACGCTGAACGCCGTCGACCAAATCACAACAGGCTGTCATCGGTCCAATCAGTGCAGCTTAACATCACGCTAAGGAGGGGTTTGGGAACAAATGAATCACTGAACAAGTCATATGGGAGTTGCTGGGATAATTAGGTAAAAATAAATGCATATTATAAGACAATGAAAGTGTTTTTTGACCTGCATGCATATCAGACTGTTGTTGGAGACCCTTAAAACCAAAATATGACCCTTTTAATGTATAATAGGGGTTTTTAAGTGGCATTAACTACATAGGGTTTCTGTATAATGAGAATCTGTAAGTTTCTAGATACAGAAACTCAACCCTGGCTCATTGTGGATACGTACTCAGGTCTACATTTCTGGGAACCATGAAAAATGTAACCAGAGCTATGTCTGCTTGCAGTTTTTGTTTTTCAACAATCCACCAGAGGCCACTATGTATGATTTTACCATGTTTTCAGATTTTAAGTTTTTATCCTGTTATTTTTTTATTTATTTTTTTATTTACCTGCTTTCTGGAATTTTTTTTGTTCTTCGAATTGAAACCTGTCGTGGTACACTTCGCTCTGCATCCCAAGTTGATTGGCGTACGTGGTGAGCTACTGAGCAAACTGGTAACACCAGAAAAGCCGCCCATATAGAGGTAAAAAGAAACAGAAGTTGTCTGCGGTATCATACCACCCCATAGCGTGTGTGTTATACACAAAAATACAATCAGACATAGCCCCAGGTACATATATGTGACTTCCCAGAAAATATAGACCTGGGAAGAAATCCACAATGAGCCTGTGTTGCAGAAATTAGGATAATAAAATAACACACTTGCATTTGGATGATCAAATCAGCTGGCACTGCAAATAGAAATTAGGTCCGAATTTATATTTAGTGGTATTAACTACATTGGGTTTCTCTGTGTGCTTAGATACTCCTCTCCAGACCTCCAGAATGTCATTTTTTATACAGTTACAGTTATATGGGCATCTATGTTGGTTGATGGCATATGTTTTGAGCGTCTGTGAGTTTATGGATGCAGAAATTAGGGTAATAAAATAACACGATTGCATTTGGATGATAAAATCAGCTGGCACTGCAAAAAGAAATTAGCTCCCACTTTATATTAAGTGACATTGGCTGCCATGTACTTGCCTCAAAAATGAATACAATAAGTTAATATTGTTTTGCAGAACACTTTCGGTGCTCTTGAGGTGAGATACAGGTAGGATTAGGGACAGGTTTAATGGTATGGGTAGGTTTAAAGGTGACTTAAGGTGTATGGGATGGTCAACAGTGTAATTATTAAAACATAATTAATCATAAGTACAATGTAAAAACATGTATTGACACAATAGGTATATTGTAATGAATTATTTGGTGTAAGTGCATATTAGTAAAGGCCACTTGATATAAAGTGGGGCCAGAAATTATTTTGTAATCATCCGTATTCTCTTGGGTTTTCTACAAAGGCTGTACACTCTTTTCCTTTCCATATGCCCCAGACACCTTCTTATAAGCACACCTTCCATATCTCTTAAAAAATACTGTGAAATTCTGAGTTGCTCCATGCAGGTGAGTGGGTTTGACAAACCACCTTTAATAATAATAATAATAATAATAATAATGATAATAATAATAATAATTCCTTAAATTTATATAGCGCTTTTCTGCACACTCAAAACACTTTACAAATTTTTGGAGGGAATCTCCTCATACACCACCAGTGTGCAGCATCCACCTGCATGACACGACGGCAGCCATATTGCGCCAGACCGCACTCCACACAGAGGAGAGTGATAAAGCCAATTATAAGAGTAAACCCCTACTCTTTTTTAAAGGACATCCTGGGATTTTTAACGACCACTGAGAGTCAGGACCTCGGTTTAACGTCTCACCCGAACGACGGTACTTACTGAGCAATATAGAGTCCACATCAATATACTGGGGCGTAAGGACCCACACGGACCGCAGGTTAAGCGTCCCCTGCTGGTCTCACTAACAACACATCTGGCAGCAACCTAGCTTTCCCATGTGGTCTCCCATGCAGGGACTGACCCGGCCCTGCTTAGCTTCAGTGGGAAACCATGTGAGAATTGCAGAGAGCTAGCTGCTGGCTGTAGGACACACTCTCTTCTCTACATATGCTCAGAGGAAAATAATAATAATGATAGTAATAACAATATACAAAATAATGACTTCGACTTATCATAGCATTTATATACTAACTCAGTGATGGTTTGAAGGGCTTCTTTTAGCAACAGTTGTCCTCAAATATTGCTTTGGGTAAAACTTAAAAAAATGTAAAAAAAATAAATGTAAAAAAATATAAATTTTATTGCGGATTTTATTCATATTTTTTTCGTATTTGCGAATTGACATTTTACTTCTTGCAATGTTGACTTACGTTTGTATGTTACGTTGAAAATAATTTATGGTTGCCTTACATTTTAAATTGAAACCTTACAAGTCATCTTTTTAAACTCATTTTAACTTACATGATATTAAACTTACTCAAAACAGTTTAAAGGCTTTAAGCAATTATTACTATTATGCGGTTTATTTTCCTAGTGCACATTGTTATTCTTTAAGTGAACAATTTTAGTAATCTTCAATCAAAGTCTGAGCATTAGCTTCCACGTTTAGAGTTGTGGTCCCCTGTCGACGTCAGTTTGACGGCTTTAACCACGCCCCTCTTACCATTAGTTTGCTACAAGAGAATGATGCGCAAAAGAAAGTCCCACCCCCTACTCAATATTCAGTTTCAGTACATTCAACATATTGAAATAAAAATCTCAGCAACTTGGTTCACGTGATCTTTAAACAATTATGTTGAAACATGACAACATTTTAATACGTTAAATCAACATAAAACACACTGCCATGACTTACTAATATTTTAAAATGCAGAAAAACAATTGTGAAAATGCTAAATAACGTGAGCATACCTCAAGTTTATTATTTGTAATTGCAAAATAATTACAATTCTGAGGAAAAACTATGTCAGAAGCGTCAGAAATCTGTGAATATCAATTAGATTAAATTGACTGACAACTGTTTATAACTTGAGCTTATAACAAGTAATTATAAATAGCTTGTAAGTTAAGTTATAAAGAACTTTATAACTTGTCATGTGAAATAACTGCAATTCTGAGGAAAAACATTTCAGAATTTGTAGCCGTTCAATGTAAACTTTCACATTTATCGCGATTGCAGAGAAAAATATGGTGGTCGAGCGTGCTCAAATAGCTGCAAGTTAAGAAAACACAACTAATAGAAAACCACTAACAAAGAAAACCTCTTTACCCATTTGACAAACAAGCATGCCAGAAATATGTAGCAAATAGCACAGAACATTATGGAAATGTGTCAGTCTTTTTCCATTTGCATGTGTTTTCTTGCAGTGTATTTTAGCTTTTGTAGCTTTTATAAGTAATGACAGCTTTTTTCCCCTTTAAAGTGTTAAATACACCTGTCCGGACGAGTCTACTGGAACATCAGTCTCTGCCTGTGGCTCTCGGTGTAATGGCCACCAGAAAGAGCCATTAAATGGTAAAGATGTTTGGTGAATGCGATATAAATGTCATTTTTATGAGCAGGGTTATGAGGAGATCTATGCACCGTGCTGCTTGATACAATATGTGAACATCTGTGAGTTTACAGCACCCGCTGATTCAGATATTTCAACCTGACAAATAAAGAAACTGAACCTGCATATGGATGATTTATGGTTGGATGATTAATGTCTTTTCTTATGTATTACCTGGCAAATAGTTTTTGATGTTAATTTGTTTATCGGATAATGTATATTAAAACTAAATTTACAATGACATAAACATATATTTGAGCAAGAGTTTGAGTTTGACTATTTATTGCCACATTAGAAATGCATGGCTACTTGATGACAAGATCCATATAGATAAAAGCGTATTATTAATTAACAACTGCATATCTCAGTGATTCAGAACAAACTATTAAATACAAATGAATTAATACAATTTACACAACAAACATCAGATATAATTGTTCAGATCAATTTGTGATAAATAACTTAAAATTCTTCCTAGTGATCCGTTTTAAAAAACATCAATTAAAGTGCTTGGATAGCTCTACATTTTCCATCCACCTATCCATTTTCCATCATCCATTCATTTTCCATCCATCCATCCATCCATCCATTTTCCATCAATCCATCTATCAATTTTCCATCCATCTATTCATTTTCCATCTATCTATCCCTTTTCCATCCACCCATCCATTCATCTATCCATCCATTTTTAATCCATATATCTATATTCCATTCATCTATCCATTTTCCATCGATATATTCATTTTCCATCCATCCACCTATCCATTCATCCATCTATCCATTTTCCAACCATCCATCCATCCACTTATCCATCTATCCATGTTCCATTCATCCATCTATCTATCCATTTACCATCCATCCATCCATTTTCCATCCATCTATTCATTTTCCATCTATCTTTCCATTTTACATCGATATATTCATTTTCCATCCATTTTCAATCTATCAATCTATCCATTTTCTATCCATCCACCTATGCATCCATCCATCCATCCATCCATCCATCCATCCATCTATCTATCTATTTTCTATCCATCTATCCATTTTCCATTCATCCATCTATCTATCCATTTTCCAACTATCCATCCATCCATCCATCCATCCACCAATTTATCCATTTTCCATCTATCCACCTATCCATTTTCCATCCATCCATCTGTCCATGTTCCATTCATCCATTCATCCATCTATTCATCTATCTATTCATTTTCCATCTATGCATCCATCCATTTCCCATCCATCTATTCATTTTCCACATATCTATCCATTTTCCATCCATCCACCCATTCATCCATCAATTTTTAATCCATATCCATATTCCATCCACCTATCCATCCATGTTCCATTTTATATATTAATTTTTCATCTATATATCCATTTTCAATTTATCCATATCCATCCACCTATCCATCCATCTATTTTCCATCCATCTATCCATATTCCATTCATCCATCTATCCACCCATCATTCATCCATTTATCTATTTTCCACCCATCTATCCATCCATTTTCCATCCATCCAATCATCCATCCATCCATCCTTGTTCCCTCCATCCATCTATCTATCCATTTTTCATTCATCCGTCCATCCATCCATTTTCCATCCATCCACCCATCCATCAATTTTCAATCCATATATCCATATTCCATCCATCTATCCATTTTCCATCCATCCACCTATTCATCCATTTTCCATTGATATATTCATTTTTCATCCATATATCCATTTTCAATCTATCCATATCCATCCACATATCCATCTATCCATTCATCATCCATCTATTTTCCATCCATCTATCCATATTCCATTCATCCATCTATCCATCCATTTATCTATTTTCCATCCATCTATCCATCCATTTTCCATCCATCCAATCATCCATCCATCCATCCTTGTTCCATCCATCCATCCATCCATCTATCCACTTTCCATCCATCAACCCATCCATCCATCCATCCATCTAGAACAATGAATAGTATGTATAACAGTTTTGTAAGAATTAAAAAATTATTAACATAATTAAAATGTAAAATAGTAAACAATATAACATATTTTAGTTTAATATATTTGAAAATACTGTTGACAGAGCAGAATTTTTTAATGCTATTACTCGTTTGGTCCTTTAGAAATCACTCAAATATACTGATATCAACGTTTCACATTATTATCATCATGCTTGAAAACAGTTGTGCTGCTTATTGTGGAAAGAAAGTTTAAAATAGAGCAAAAACTTTCATACTGTTGTACATATTTTATGACTACTGCCAGTTTTGATAAATCATCCTCCAGCATCCTTGCCGAAAATAAAATAACAATCTTACAGGAGTGTTTGCAGAAACCTGGATTTACAGCTGCCCGAACCACCCACAAACACTGGCCTAAAGTGCAGCTGACAGTAAATCAGTCCAGCATCTGCTCAGGACAACAAATCACTGCTCTGAGCCTCTTATTATCTTGGCACCTTGGGCCATGACAGGTTATTTTTAGCCACAGGTTCCCACCAGTGTCGGAAACGGCTCCTGACTGATGCCCACGAGCAGATGCCCTCACAGACGGGGCGAAGGGTGAGAATGGATGATGTCCACTTTGGCACAAGCTTCCTGTAGAGTTTCGTTTCGACGCGTCCCAGACAAACTAATCAGGCTCACCTCGAAAAAGTAGGTTAGAAACTGTATATTTAAGAGGAGAGTCTGAGCATCCTAAATCATTCTGAATAGGGCTGTCGCAATTATAAAATTTATGCCTGATGATTAATTGTCTAAAGCCAGACTGGATTTCAAGGGTATCCAACTGGGGTCTCCAGAATTTGAAAGTAAATTATAGTAAAAGTTTTTGTAATAATGTTTTAATCTTCCTATTTTTATGCACATCTCGAATATCTCACATTCTCGGCAAGATCCACATACATTTTGAAAATGTGCATAAAAAAAAATGCACACAAATGGGCAGGATAAACTTTTTATTCGATGAGAAAAATCTGCATAAACTATGATGGAACCATATTTACTGAATATATTCCAGCATTAAGAAAAAGAAAAATGTGATTTTTTTAAACTAATCATTTATGTGATATTCCAGTTTTGAGCATAAATCTAATTCACATCTTTAGATAAAAAAATTGGTTTTATCTAAACCAGAAGGTAAAAAGGGAACTTGAGTGCACTAAAAACACGTAAATACAAGTGTGTACATTTTAAGTCTTATTTTTTGTACTAAATAAAAATATTTTGTATTGAATGAAAAAAAATCTACACTTAAACAAATTAAAAGTATATTTCTACTTTAGTACCCAAGTACAATGCTGAAAACATACTAAATACCACTGATATTTACAGCAATGAAGTGTACTACTTAAAATATATAGTTATATAGTTATATATATATATATATATATATATATATATATATATATATATATATATATATATATATATATATATATATATATATATATATATATATATACATATACATATATATACATATATACACGGCTGTATTACATATATATCAGCCATATATAATTTATCACCTCTCCCTTTACTTAACTTACTCCCTTTACTTTTATCGAGATCTTTTTTTTTTGTTGAATTTTGTTTTACCTGGTATGTATATATGTATGTATATATATACAGTATATATATATATATATATATATATATATATATATATATATATGTGTGTGTGTGTGTGTCTAGTCAAATATAAAATATCTAGTCAAATATTATGTACTGTCATCATGGCAAAGATAAAATACATCAGTTATTAGAAATGAGTAATTAAAACTATTATGTTTTGAAATGTGTTGAAAAAAAAATCTTCTCTCCATTAAACAGAAATTGGGGGAACAATTAAACAGGGGGGCTGATAATTCTGACTTCAACTGTATATAGCTGATTTAGCTTCTCTTAAAAAACGATGTTAATATTCGGCAAAATGTATACAGTGACCTCTAGTGGATTTATGAGAAATGGCATGTGTGAGAAAACGTGCCCCAGTAACGTGTTTGAGATTGTCAAAAATGTACACGGCGCACTCTAGTGGATTTGTGAAAACAAAACAGCAAGACGACATAGTTCAGGGTACATATTTGTCGGTAGTCAAAAATGCAGTCTTGGGCACATATTTCCATTCAGTGCGGGTTGCAACACGTGCACTGAAATACATTTTATATAAGTTTACATTTACACAAATTACATTTACTGTTATTTTATCAATACATCTATAACTTTTAAGTAGTTTATTTATTAATGATAAAATGTATTTTCTTATAATTCCTTGTGCCATCTAAACATATTGCGACAGTCGTGGTCATCTAAAGCAGTTAGATGCAATAGCTGCAGTAGATGGTCATTTAATAAATCACAAAAAAAGCCTAGTTCCAAACTTTCAATCCAACCTTGAGGGAACAATAAAACTATTTTTACATTGTGTGAAGAAAGTAAGAGCACCTAAACTAACCAGTTCTTCAAAAGTACCATCTACACATTCACTTCATAAGAGAGAGAGCATCTAACTAGGCTGAGTGTGCATAACAAACCCCTACTCATTAAAGGACGTTTGGAGGGAGGATATACCTTCAGACTGACCGGCCTCAAATGCATCTTCGTTATTCAAAGATTAAAGGAAGCTGAGTGCCAATTAAAGTCATTCTCACTCAGTGTAAGGCTGATGTAAAGACGGCGTACCAGGACTGTTTGAAATGCCAGCTGCACACTTGAGCACAAATGAGACCCCGGGGACTCCTCGGTCAGAGTACCTGAGGATACAGCGGTCGCTTTAAACACGACACACACACCCAGGCCAATTTATTCTGCACTGTCCCTTTTGTCCCATAAATGTCCCATCATAATGAAACTGCAAGGGCCAGCAGTTTAAGCCAGCATTAAAAGGGAAAAATATTGAAAAAGGCGGTTTTACTTGCTCTTCTGAAACTCAGTTCAGAGCACCATTTAGACACAAAATGGCCTTTCAAGGACTTACAGAGACTGGGCTGCCAAAACAGGCCATTTCAAAAGCATGAGCGTATTAAACGGCCACATTATACAAAATGCTGTACTAATTCAACTCAAATTTGGGCATAATATTGACAAAAACCAATGTTAAAAAAAAATAACCCAGTGGATGGTTTTGTCCATATTTTACCCACATTTGCAGCACAGGCTTATTAGAAATATGTAAATTTCTTAAAAAAAAAAAAAAAAAAAAATTCCGGATCCATTTTTTTGCACATTTCAGATTCACATTCACTAGAGGGCGCTGTTTACATGTTTGCAACTCTGAAATTTTACTTTTGTTGTACATTTCTGATACACATTCATCTTGTGCGTGACTTTAAGAAGCAGAGGCTTGTCGTACAGATCACCTAATGAACGACATACCTAAATCCATCCCTAAACCCAAACTAAAGTTTTCTAAAGTACTTTTCTAAAGTAAACATGAGAGAAAAGTGCATCGCGACCACTTAGTTTTTACATTGATTTTACAGTAATTTCTTTTGTGGAACTGACAATCACCGAACTCAAACCCAAGCACTCTGCATCACAAGGACAACACCGTACAAAGTGAACTACTGAGCAAACTGACCATGCTAGAAAAGTTGTCTGTATGGAGATAGGCATCGGAGGCAAATGTATTCGATTACAAATCACAGAAATTGCAAAGTTGTTTTGTGTTATTTATTTGGTGTTTTGCAAAGAGCTGATAGAAAATAACTCTTTATTCATCAATAATATGTCCCTGTACATATCATTAGTGTGAAAAGGACCACAAATTCTTGGCTTGCAGTGTTCATTTTATCTAGAAACTACAGTCAAACCAGCCTGATCTCACGAGAAAACGTAAGTATTTTTTACGTTTTGTCAGTTTAGTGGCTAATTCGTATGAATTTGTACAAGTTCAGTCGTATGAAATTGTATGATTTTAAAAAGGAGGCGTGGCACTTAACGTCACCCCTAAACCAAACCGTCATTGAGGGATGAGCAAATCGTATTAAATTGTACGAATTAGATTGTACGAATACATACGAATTAGCCACTAAATCAAAAAGTTACGAATTGCCGTGAGATTGTGTTGGTCAAACATGTTTTAAGTAAGTTTTTGAGTTTGCCATGTGGTCAATTCAGTATTCCGCAAACAAATAGGTTTTTCGGCAGACACAGAGAAAGTTAGTTAGCTGTCTATAATGAAAGTATTTTGATTTCTGTCATGTATATATGTTGCATCAATTGCATCAATTGTACATTCGTTATTGAAGTGCATTGGGATTGATTGAGCGCATTTCAGAACATCAACTATAGTTTTGGACGCCACTCAAAAGCTGCTTCGTCTAATAGTGCACTAGTTAAGCATATAGGGTGAAATACTTTTATTAAAAAAAATTTTTTTTTGTATATATATATTATACAACCTTATATTATACAACCTTAGGTTATGTCTCAATCAGCTCCCTTCTTCAGTAGTCAGTCATTATTTCAGTGCACTGAAACATTTGCTTCCTGAAAAGTCCCACAGTGCACCGCGAAAAATCAGAGAGCATCGATGCACACTATGCTCCCTTAACGGAAGTTCAGAAACGCAAAACAAGAATCACGTCAACCAAATTATCATCAAACATAACAACAAACAAATGACGTTTTTCTTAAGAAAATTTGAATTGTTGTTGCGGGTATATAAAACAATCAAATTAATCTATAATACCGGATCCAATGCTTTTATTTCTAGGATTCTCAGAACAAACTCATTTGCTGTCAAATACACAACATAAATTGCTCTCATACTGTATAACTACTGCCAAGAAGCTACTGCTACTCTTTTGGAAAAAAAAGGAGTCCCTTACATGTAAACTGTGGCTTGGAGAAATTACCTCCATGTTACATTTGGAGTGAATAAGATACTATTTGAAAAGAAAACTCGAACAATTTGACAAAATTTGGAATCCTTTTATCTGTTACCTTTAAAAACACCTGGAGGAATAATGCACAATTTCTGTAATGTTTTAATATGCTTTGTCATCATACTCTGTCATTTAAACAGATCTTTGTAACAAGTTGGATTGTTCTGTCAGTGTTTTTTTATTTATTTATTATGATTTCCATATTGTTTTTCCTTTTTTGTTTGCTTTGCCTATGTAAATGTGGACAAAATATTTAAAACAGAGAATCCTTTTCTTTCTGAATCTGTGTCTTTGATACAACTTATTTGACAAATTAATCTATAATGTGTTAACATGTTATTCTCTCTCTACTTTGTTCACCTGAAAGAAGGTTATCCGGGTTAAAAATGAGGGGAGCATGCGGGGGCGGGGGTTTTCGGGAGATTGTTTATTGAAGAAGTCTCATGTGTGTGAGAGGAGCGAATTAACGGAACAAAGTGTGCTTACTAAATAAACGTCGCGTTTATTCAACTTTACATAATGTACTAATAAAAAATTTGTAAAAATTATATATGAAAAATATTAGTTCTGCGGTTGTGTGTAAATTCCAGTTTTGATGTTGTACAATGAGGATGTTCTCATGTTGTGCTTAGTGTCAAGCCAAGCTCATCACTTAACAGTGCCCTAACTAGTGTACACAACCTATTGATCCACAACCTTAGGAGCTAAAAATCTGATTGAGACGCACCCTTAGTCTCTTGCTTCTGCATGAATCAACAATTCTGATGACATCACACATCACATTTCAGCTTCTCTTCAAATGTTCCGTCCAATCAAACGCTCTCAAGATTCTGATGCGCCCCGCCCACTACACTTTAAATAAAGCTACAGTACATAATATTTTACTAGATATTTTTCAAGATACTATTATTCAGCTTAAAGTAACAATTAAAGGCTTAACTGGGTTAATTAGGCAAGGTTGGGTTATTAGGCAAGTCATTGTATAAATGGTTTGTTCTGTAGACTATCGAAAAAAATGATCGCTTAAGTGGGCTAATATTATAGACCTTAAAATGATTAAAATAGAAAATTTAAAACTACTTTTATTCTAGCCTAAATAAAACAAATTAAAGTTTTTCCAGAAGAAAAAATATTATAAGAAATACTGTGAATAATTTGTTGCTCTGACAAGCATAATTTGGAAAATATTTGAAAAAGAAAACATTATCTGCATCCCGTCAGTCAGATAAATGCTGTAAGGTTGCAACTTCAAGCAGAGGGAGTGAATTTTAAATAGAGATTTATGTTTGCATATGAACTCCAGATTGCAGCATCAGTTTTCTAGTAAAGGCTCACTGGAGACCAAAGTGGGATAAGGCTGAAAAGTGTTTAGGTCAGCGGAGAGAAACACTGGCTCAGCAGAGTCTGATGTCTCCTTCATTCAGCTGTCACATTACAGGCAAGCGGAGCTGGAGTCCACAGTCATTACCTGGATTTATAAAGCGCTGTCAGTCAAAGTGTCTGTCACTCGCTGCACACCTCGGCTGAGGGAAATCATATGACACACAAATCAACTTGTACTCGAGTGGCTCTATCAGCTTTGAATTGCATTACGAGCGGAGACTGATCACTGTTAGAGGTGGAAGGTATCTAGATTCACTGTCATAAGACAGCGGTTTCATGAAAGTGTAAAAATAAAATAAAATGAAAAATTGTAATAAAATTTTTTAAAAATATATATTTTTAATAAAATAAAATAAAAGGCGGTTAATTCAGCTGTGGTGACCCCTGATAAATCAGGAAATAAAATAAAATAATAAAAAAGTTAATTATTTTTCAAATAAAATAAATTAAAATAAAAAAGCAAAAATAAAATAAAATAAAAGATGGTTCATTTAGCTGTAGCGACCCCTGATAAATCAGGAATTCAAATAAAATAACAAAAAAGTAAATTATTTTTCAAATAAAATAAATTAAAACAAAACAGTAAAAATAAAATAAAATAAAATAAAATAAAATAAAATAAAATAAAATAAAAGATAGTTAATTCAGCTTTGGCAACCCCTGTTAAATCAGGAGTTAAACCGAAATAAAATAAAAAAACAAAATAAAATAAAATAAAATAAAATAAATTGTATAAAATAAAATAAAAAAAGTTAATTAAAAAAATTTATAAAATAAAATAAAATAAAATCAGGATGCCGAAGGAAAAAAAAATGTAATTAAAACAAATAAAAATTTTTTTGAAAAATAAAATAAAACAGTTAATTAAAAAATGTAATAACATAAAATCAAATCAAACAAATTAAACAGTTAATTAAAAAATTTAATAAAATAAAACAAAATAATATAAAATAAAACAATTAATAAAAAATGTAAAATAAAATAAAAAAGTTAATTATTTTTTAAAATAAAATAAAATAAAATAAATAAATACAAATTAAATTAAATTAAATTAAATTAAATTAAATTAAATTAAATTAAATTAAATTAAATTAAATTAAATTAAATTAAATTAAATTAAATTAAATTAAATTAAATTAATAAAATAAAATAAAATAAAATAAAATAAAATAAAACGGTGCATTCAGTTGTGGCGACCCCTGATAAATCAGGAATTAAATCAAAATAAAATAAAAACAAGATAAAATTAAAATTAAATTAATTTGAAAGAACACGGTCACTCAGAATATCCTAACAACATCCTAGCAGCCACATAACAATATGTAAAAAATAAAATAAAAAAAATAAAAAAAAAACACTCAGAGCACCAAAGCAACATGGCAAAAAAACAAGGCTGTTTTAATATTTTATAAACAAAAAGTCAAATATTGTCATTGGGCAACTAACTTAGCTCATGTTAAGAGTTTCAATTAGTTGTATATATTTTTTATTTTATAAACTTAGCTTAAAACGTTTTAGTCATTTTACTGTGATATTAAATATGTCTATAAAATAACTTTTTATTTTAGTTTGATAAATTATACATATTTATTTTAAGTATATTTCAAGCTGATTTATTGATTGATTGATTGACTGTTTAGTTTTATTTAAAGTACTTCATTTAATAAATAAATATTTTAGTTCTAGATTTGATTAAATATAACACTGAAACTAACAAAACTACCATAGCATGTGTGTCTACTCAATTATATAAATCAAATCTTTCAGAGATTTAAGTAGATCCTCAATTTATGAGCTCAATCAGTCGGTACGTTCTAAAAAGAGACCGTTACAGCAATAAAACAGCTAGGATTGAATCAACATAAATCCATTTTAGTGTCTACAAATGAGAAACGGCTCAATGGCCAGTTTAGATTTGTGATAGAAAAAGATTCATGCATGGAGTCAAATTATCTTTGCACTCGCCTCACTTTGCTCCATCAATAAATCTGCGATAAACGAAAAAAAACATTTAAAATGCAGTCTTTTGTAAACAGCTGCAGCGAAATGTACTTCAGTAAGAGAAAACAAGCTCCTTTACTTGAAACCAGGAAAAATAGACACTTAAAATTTGACAAAGCAATACACTGTAGAAATATGTTAATTAGCAGTTACTGTATTTTCTAATTCACTAGTGTTTTTTTGTGTGTGTTTGTTTATTTATGAGTATGAATTGCATTATGGGACCCTGATCTGTCCACTTTTGATGTTGAAAATTCAACTCAACAGTTTAACAAGGTGACGTTTATTGACATTTTAATAGTTTGAAATAATATAATGTATGTCAAATAACAGAAAATGTACTCACGTTTTTTGTAGCGTATATAAACAACACCAACACAGACAATATAGAACTTTAAATTATTAAAAATGTTTATTAAAAGTTGTTGGAAGAAAGATCAAGGTCCCATAATGCGATTCAAAAGCATAAATAAAATGGGGAAAAATAAAAACACGAATGACAAATACGGAAAACTGCTAAATTAGTAGTAGTATAGAAGAATCCATCCATGAAGCTCTGGAGTTATGATTTATTTTGTTTCTTATACATATAATTAATATTAAATTGTATGATTTAAATTACATTTACATTAGTAGTAGTATACTAGTAGTAGTATTACTCATTAATTCATTTTCTTTTCGGCTTAGTCTCCCTTTATTCATCAGGGGTCGCCACAGCGGAATGATCTGCCAACTTATCCAGCATATGTTTTATGCAGCGGATGCCCTTCCAGCCGCAAT
>NC_079453.1:9112252-9117252 GCF_903798145.1 Danio aesculapii
AGCTGCGTCTTCAATCCCAGGAGACTGAACTAAACCCGCAGGTACCAAACACAAAACATGAGCCAGAACGGAAACGTCGCAAAATACTCCCAGCATTTATCCCTTGGGGAAAATCTTGCTGAAGTAATTACTGCGTGTTCACAAGGTTAACTGAGCTCATGGTGTAACTGTCTGGGTTAAAAACATCACACAAATCCATGTTTAGTTGTTCACCTGATGGTGCGGGTGTATTTTTTCTAAAATGGCCATTAGGAGGCTTGATGCATCAGGGCTATTTGTGGACGCTCTCAAGAGATCAGAAGTGGTTTGAAAGGAAAAGTGAAAGAGCAGAATCTGAGGTTCAATCCTGCAGACGTTATTGTTATTGCAGTGCATTATTTATGGTAAAATGTTGTTTGTTTAGTCTGGAAAGTCTTTTGACCTTCACATAACCCAGAGAATTCAAATAAGGTGGTTTTATTTGCAGTTTATTCATGACAACTTGCTTTTGTATAATGTCTTTATTAGTAGTAGTATTACTTAATATATGCATATATATATCTGTTTTATTAAAAACAAGCTTATATTTGCCCACCTGTCAGGTTTTAGACCATATGGGGCATAGCATGTGTCTTTGGATATAACTCAGCTTTTTGACCACACTTCGTTATTACTGTTCATTTATTCGTTTGCTGAAAATTAGAACTGAATTTATTAACGAAATTATGTATAGGCTAATGGATGTCTGTGCGTACAACACGTTTCCTTATCCACGAAAGAAAGTGAAAGTAAAGAATGAGGAGGCTCATTTTCTTATTCTTACGCTGCAGATGGTCTGTTTAACTGTTTTGTCGCTAGTGAAGTGCTCAGTTTTCTAAAGTCCATCATGTAAATAGCAAATGCGCTATGGCGCGACACAACTGACTCTTAAAGGGAATGGGAGATGAGACTCTGATTGGTTTATTCTCAGAACACACCCATAACTCATTAAGAGAATAAGCTCAAACCCGTTAAACCATGCGCCTCGGCGTAAAGCAGATTTTTCCGTCTTTAAAATAGCAATAGCTTTTGCGCCCTGCGCTTTGGTCTTTGCGCCTAGATTGTCAAAATAGAGCCCTAAGACTCAGACTCAACTTTAATATATGTTTAATATGTTTATTTTTAAATACTGAGCAAAACAGTTTTATGCTTTTGCGCCCTGCGCTTTGGTCTTTGCGCCTAGATTGTCAAAATAGAGCCCTAAGACTCAGACTCAACTTTAATATATGTTTAATATGTTTATTTTTAAATACTGAGCAAAACAGTTTTATTTTCTGAGTATATGGAATAAAAGCATTATGTATTGTTTAAAGCATTACAGCAGTTTTTTTTTACATTAAGGAAGCTCCATGTCATGCCCCTTAACAAAGACCATTTTAAAACCACTGTAAACCACAACTTTAAAAAATGTAAATAAAATGTAAAACGTCATACCAACCCCAAACTTTTGAATGGCATTTTATATCTTTCCGATTACAAAACAAACCGATTGTATAGAAACACACGTATACACTCAAAAAAATGGTAGCTTATTCAATCTACTTATTTAAAATGAGCTGAAACAACACAATTATTGAGATTTTGTTGGGACAACTTAATTTTTTATGTTCAATCCTCTTATTTTGGTAAATTTGTAAAGTTAACTTAATCGATTTGTGTTGGAACAATATGAATGAATTGTGTGGAACCCTTCAATCCACACAATTCCTTTATGTTGTGCAACACAAATCGATTAGGTTAACTTAACAAATTGAAGTGAATTGAACATGAAACAATTAAGTTGTCCCAAAAATCACAATAATTTAGTTCATTTTAAGTAAGTACTTTGAACAAGCAGGAAAAATTATTTTTGACTATTGTTTGGCAATCATCCCGCCATCATTAATGGGGAAAAAAACAGTTTTATTTTGAGAACACTTTTTACATCCATACTGTATATAAAAAAAGTCTTAAGCAAATTTATAACAGTTAAGGAGGATCCATGTCATACTTAATGTCCCATTATAAATTCACAGTAATTTACAACTTCTTGTTTTTTAAAAAAAAAAGCAAATAAAATGTACAAAGTCCTACCAACTCCAAACTTTCCAAAGACATTTTATATCTTTCTGATAATAAAAGCGACAGTATAAGTCTGTGGTTCTGATTGGCTGAGAATCACAGATTTAAAGCAGTTGTAAAATACTCTACAAACACACCATTGACTATTGTTTGGCAATCATTCCGCTATCAGTACTGACAACTGTTTTAATTGTTGAAAACTTTCTACATATACGCAATAACCATTTTATAAAAGCATTATGAAGTGTATAAAGCATAACAGCGAATTTTAAAAGCTCTATATCATGCTTAACAATAGCTTTAATCCAAATATGTTTATTGCACAGAACATTTTCACCAATTAAAACAGTTATTAGCTAATCTAATACAGTTGTAATAACTTTAAACTAAGGTAATCACTGTAAAGTATGATATTCTTGGGGTTTACTGCTTTAGTACAGTCCTTTGAAATGGCCAGGATGTATCAGACGGAGGGTTAAAGTGTGTTCATCATTGTTACTGTAGGTCTTCTCAGTGTAGTTTAGAGGCTGAAGCATCATCCTGCAATTCAAGAGTAATTACTCCGCGTGTGTGTGTGTGTGTGTGTATATATGTGTGTGTGTGCGCTTACAGAGGGATGAGATCCTCTTTTCTCCTCTGATTACAGTCTCAAAGGTATCGGTTTTCCTCTTACCGCAGCGCCAGTCAGTCAGTTCCTCTGCCAACACTGGATTAAGCATAACTAACTAACAAGTCTCACCGGACGATTCGCTTTCATCGTCAGATAATGTTAATGTTGCCGTGTTTGATCTGCATTAGACATGCTTCTTTGACTATGAAGCGTTTTCTAATGCACCATCAATGTTAGACTTTGCCATGATTTTACAGTTATTTACCGCAAATACGCCCAGTAAAATACCACATACATTATTTACAGTTCACTACTGTAATATGCACTACATTATGGGTCATTTGAAAACTTTTACAGTCACTTACTGCATTTTAGGAATTTGCGGTATTCTACTGTAATCAAAGTAATGCTACTGTAACTGAAGACAATAAAATTATCAATTAACATGTTGTTTCACAAAATGTATTTAAAATAGATTGATGAATGAAAATTACTTTTGTAAACTATTTAAAATTGATATAATAACAATGAATAATAAAAACTTTATTTATTTTATTTATTAAATTCAATAGTAAATTTTAAAAAATAAATATTTTGCACTGCCAGTGTAAAATGTAAATAAATTACAGTAAAAGTACTGTAAAAATTGTCATATTGTAAAATAAAAATGTGGTAAAGCGCATTTTGCCATAAAAAGAGATTGCGGTAAGGCTAATTTACTGTAAAATGAAGTTGCGGTAGGGCCCTGCTACCGTAAAACATATTTACAGGTAAGTTACTGTAAAAGGGCTGTTATTTAGTACATACAAGTACATTGCTGGCAACACTGCTGTCAGTAAGCTACTGCAAAAATATAACAAAATGTCTAACAGTGCGTTCAGTAAGTAATTTTACACCACTAAATCATTAAGCACTTTTGCATTTAGCAATACGATTGAAATGTATCATAAAAATAATACAAATGAACAATAAAATTGAATACAAGGCTTACGCACCGATGGTATATCCTCGCTTGAGTTCTCCACGTCGAGGACTGCGAGCTTTCTGGATGTTGGTGGTGTTGATCTCCTTCTCTTCTCTGATGGTGGTTCGCGCCACATTCTTTATAAGCGGCGACGCCAGCAGGTCTTTGACCAGAGATCCAGCATAACTCTCATCAGGGATGTCCACTGACTGAGACTTCTTCTTTAACCTACAATAAAGACAAGACAAACAGAAATTAGTTAAATTGAATATACAAATTTAAATTGTCACATTTAGAGCCATACATAGTATGATATGCAATTAAATACTTACACAACTACTCATGACACTCATTAACACATTCGAGCCGGTTTTAAATTCAATAATTATTTTATTGAATAAGCACACGTTAATCAAAATCATTAGAAAAAGTGACAGTAAAGACTAACAAATGTTATGAAATAGTTTCTGCTTCTGCATACTATTCTGTTTCATTTTCTATTCAACAAATAATAACAATAATAATAATAATAAAACATTATTCATGAAAAAACCATTAAGAAGCACAACTGTTACTTACACATGCACTGATTTTGGTATTGAATTTGAAAGGTTATGTGACTAAAGCAGTTTTACTTTATTATGACTCAGTAATTACTGCAGTTCATTACCAGTTTGAATTAAGATGCATAATATATCAGTGGTATTTACAAAAAATATATTATTTTAAATTATTTATAATTTTTAATGCTATTGTTATTTGCCAAATAAGAAAATTACACAGGATAAACAGGCTTGTAAATTTTGGTTTTGTTTTAGTATGTTAACCTAAATTCAGTAAGGTTTATCCAATATTTTTAATAATTATTTGTATTTTATTTTGTATTTTAATTAATTAATTTCATTTAATAAAAACATAAATATCCATCCACTGCATAAAACATATGCCAGAGTAATTGGCAGTTCATTCCGCTGTGGTGACCCCAGTATATATATAAAACAGGCCAAAAGTTTGGGGTCAGTTTTTTTTAAAGAAAATAATTCTGTTCATCAAAGTGACATTTATTAAATGTAAAAAAATTGTAAATTTTAAACACTTATAAACATTTTAAATAAACGCTTTTTTTATTGTATGTAGTTTCAAATGAAATTAATACTCCAGTCGTTATTTCTTTTATTACTATTACCATTAATAATAATAATAATAATAATAATAATAATAATAATAATATTAATAATAATTAGAGTGATTTCTGAAGGATCATGTGACTCTGAAGACTAGAGTAATGAAGCTAAAAATTCATCATTAAAATCACTGAAATAAATTATTAAATTAAATGATAAACTA